>NW_011361808.1:0-2628 GCF_000735185.1 Notothenia coriiceps
GTGTTCCTTCCAACGCCCTAACACTCCATCAGTTTGAGGTCAACAACGTCCCATCCTTACTGTACACAGCTTGGATGGTTCGCTGCTTCCCCCTCCTGAGGTGTCGGACAGTTTTCCAGAACAACTTTGGTGCCGCCCGAAAGTCCTTTTCCATGTCTTCTCCGAACTTCTCCCACACCCGCTGCTTTGCCTCGGCCACGCTTGAGGCTGCTGCCCTTCGGGCCTGTGGACCTTGCAACTGCCCCGGGAGTCCCCCGGGATAACAAATTCCTGAAGGCCTCCTTCTTCAGTCAGACGGCTTCCCTGACCACCGGTGTCCACCAGGAGGTTCGAGGGTTACCGCCCCTTGAGGCACCTAAGACCTTGAGACCACAGCTCCCCGCCACGGCTTCGGCAATAGAGGCTTTGAACACCGACCACTCTGGTTCAATGTCCCCAACCTCCACAGGAATGCCTGAAAAGCTCCGCCAGAGGTGTGAGTTGAAGGCCTCCTGAACTTGGGCCTCCTCCAGACGTTCCCAATTCACGCGAACTACACGTTTGGGCTTACCAGGTCTATCCAGAGGCTTCCCCCGCCACTCGACCCAACTCACCACGAGATGGTGATCAGTTGACAACTCTGCCCCTCTCTTTACCCGAGTGTTCAAAACATACGGCCTCACAAAGGCTACACAGACAGGTTCTTTAAAAATCAGGGTGAGCAGAGTTAAAAACCACAATCAACCTAAAGTTGGCAACAGTTTATTATATTTAAAAGTAGGATAACATGCCCTTATGTGCGCGCGCTGCTCACACCGGTTGCGCATCGCGCTGATTGCGGCTGCCATTCCATGGTGCTTAGTTCAGGGGCACTGTTACATAAACAAGAGAGCTGCTCTGACCCCTCTACCTATTAAGGCAACGATAGAGTGGAGAAGAAAACACTTTTTTATGATGTAATTACTGTTTTAACATTTCTAAAACATTAACCATCCCTTTCCAGTTATAAGTATGAGAAAAGGGAGCACGGCAGAGATAAGCATACTAACTTCAACAACACTACTCGGTAATTGACAGTTAAAAGTTCTGACAAAAACAGGTGCTGCAGCGCACACACACACACACTCATTATTGAAAGCTAAATAATAAAAAATGATGGCAGCTTTAACTAAAGCCGATGTGGAGACTTGTACATCACACATCTGTCATCTACAGCTGGGGAGGGTGTGTGTGAGCCATAGATAGGAAGAGGATGGGGGAAGGTTGATGGAGAGTGACAAGAATGACCAACTAATGCGACAAACATCCTGCCATCATGAACAACACACTCTTCCCTTTGATATAAAATAAACTGTCAAAACATTTTAGTAAGGCGACTTCTGCTGTTGCCTGTTTCATGCTCATAATTAACTATTTTATTTATTTGTATATCTATCGAGTACATTTCATGTAAACTGGGTTTTTATTTGAGTCCTTATTATCCTTCATATAACAATTCCCATATCCCTTAACAGGTCGAGATTTATCTACCACCAATTCTCCAAACCAGATATAACATTTATTTATTTGTTGTCTGTTTGAGTTCTATAGTTTTTTTAATGTGTCCTAGGTGTATGTCTTGGTATTGTAGCATCTAATAACTGTTCTTTTGAAGGTTAAGGTGAAAGTTAGCATATTGGAATGGTCAATAATAATCCAACATTACATATAATATCTGTTTGCAGTTACAACACAAGTTTTACCCTTTTTGTAATCAAGATATTAAACCTGCATTGGCTGATTCACTTTTCAGATATTAACTCTTTCATTTAACACTTATTGACACATCTAAAAGAAACAGAGCCACTATTACACGACTCATCAAGGTCATTGACACACTGTGGAAAATATGTTTTCCTTGATTGACCGTTACACCTTTCATGGCTCTACTTTAACAAATGCATCATCTTGGTAAATTGGGCGGTGAAGAAACCAGGGACCTTTTGGTCTGCACGTTCAGATGTTAACCGAAGGATTGGTGGTTCCATCCCACCAACATTTGTGCTTAAACTACCCATATATTTACGTAAATTAATAAGCTAGGTGCCATGATCGAAACCAAACATTCAAGGAACCAGAAGCAAAAGTAGGATTATGGCTCTGACACATCTTCAGTTGTTGTGTGTCCTGTAGCTGTATCCCTCGAAACAATTCACTAGTCTAATAAAATACCTTTCAGAAAGGTGTGAATGTTGTTTCCTTCAGCGATCAACCGTAAAAAACTGCCTTTGAGAATGTATATCTAAAAGTACGAGAAACGTACATACTGTACTGTTACGAAATCAGAGATGTTCCTATTATACTGCACTAATTAAAAAGTTAAACTAAACATTACATTTAAATGCAGCACATTAAGGAGTGTGTGTGTGTGTGTGTGTGTGTGTGTGTGTGTGTGTGTGTGTGTGTGTGTGTGTGTGTGTGTGTGTGTGTGTGTGTGTGTGTGTGTGTGTGTGTGTGTGTGTGTGTGTGTGTGTGTGTGTGTGTGTGTGTGTGTGTGTGTGTGTGTGTGTGTGTGTGTGTGTGTGTGTGTACACACACACACACACACACACACACACACACACACACACACACACACACACACACACACACACACACACACACACACAC
>NW_011361809.1:0-2241 GCF_000735185.1 Notothenia coriiceps
TCAGCGCAACTTACATGATGCCGAATTTAACAAACACATTTAAATAATTGGTTTAAACGGCATAATAATAAGAACGATCGTCCGTTCTGTGATTCTCCAGAGCACACATGTTATGATATTAGGGTCATGCACAGTGAGATGAGATCGCTGTCCCTTTAAGAGAGAGAGAGGTTGTGGCTTGTGCATGTGTGTTTGTTGATGGTAGAGCGACAGTGAGGGAACGTGTGTATGTTTCTGGAAGTGAAACGAGGCAGCAGAAAAACAGAGATCTGTGATATATTTTGTGAAACAGAAGAACAGCTAAATAAACGCAACGGCCTCCCAAGAAGAGCTCGCCTCTCTCCAGTCATTTCATCTAAAGTGGCTTATTGAACCTGAAGCTTGTTGCTTCTGCCCTCCTCGACTACGGTCTGGGAGCCGACAGGAAAGTTCAACACACAGATGGCCAGTCCGCCCCTTTGTAGCATATTATTTAGATGAGAGATGAGCATATCGCCACTGGGCTTTCAACTAAATACACAGCCACGCAAAAACTGCGGCATTTGTACAGCTCCTTATGGGTACTGCAATTTGTGAAGTGCTTTCCTCCGTGGTGAAACGATCAGCACCGCACCACGGAGGAAAGCGGCAGAAAGTCACCTGGAGATAAAGAGAGTGGGGCTGCGTTGCGTGCATGGCTTCCTTCTGCAGGTAACGGGGAGAAGCGCTCTGGCGGCGGTCTCGTTCAGGATCCGAAAATACAATTTAAATATTTTTGCACACTTATTCCACTTATTCCTAGTGTGCCACTGGTTACGGTGCCGCGTGCCAATGCTGGCACGCGTGCCAGGGGTTGCCGACTCCTGATCTAAACCAATACTTAAAAACAAAACAAAAGCTAAACTGAACACCTGCCTACATGATGTAGCATTACATATGTGCAGGAACCTTAGGGTGGAGTGAAATGTGTGTGGGGGGGGGCAGGATGCTAACCTGTGTGGTTAGCATTTCTTCTCACCATCACTAAATGTACAAACTGTAAAAAATCTGCGCACATATCTTTTTCAATGGTGGTTACGTTTTTCTCATTTCCATATGTACCAAAAAATAGCAAAAAAATGTTTGCCAATAGGAAAAGCTAAATAATTCAGTTAAGTCAGTCAATCAAAAAGGGTAGACATTATTTGTTTATTTTTGTTTTGTATGTAGCCTACTTATAGTGGAAGGATAGCTTCTCTTAAAAAACACCACAACAGTCCTTATTTGACGGACGCTTCTCTTTACAATCAAAGGCTGGGCATTTGAATATGACTTGATCTAGCTTCCATTAACCACTGCTGTGCTGTGTTGCGCTGCATAATGACTGTGTGAGAAAACATGGGGACTTTGCTGCTTTAATCCTGCTCCTGTGCTACCTCTGCGTGCTGCGGCTCGGTGGTTGTGTATCTTTGACATTCAGAGGAACATTCATCCGCACCACGTCTCGGGGCGAGCAACACACCACACATTCAGCGTTAGCATTCATTCAGATCAGGGCACAGTGTGGAGCAAGCAGGAAACGCTGGCCCCTAAACACCAAACCTCGCTCTTGAATCTGATGATCCTTTGCGAGAAGACCTCTTTTGTAAAGTACTTACTAGTAAATGTACAAGCATAAGCATCAAACCGTAGCACTAAATATAAATCTATGAATGTTGCAGAATGGCCCACTTATTTATATTTTATTATTATTTGTATTGTACTTATTTGTCTGTGTGTGTTTAACTGGGCAGACACTGTTCAGATTCAGCCCAGTTCAACCCTGTCTCCTAAAAATTACGTTCCCACAGAACTAAACTGCATTCTCAATTACGTTTAACTAGAAACGTATTTTCTCCCACGTTACGTTCGTTATGTATGGAAGCCCATTTCCGCCACTTGAAAAAAATAAAATCCCCATGAAAAGTCATAATTATGAGATAAAAAAGTCGAAATTATGAGATAAAAAGTCGAAATAATGAGATAAAAAGTCATAATTATGAGATAAAAAGTCGAAATTATGAGATAAAAAAGTCGAAATTATGAGATAAAAAGTCGAAATAATGAGATAAAAAGTCGAAATTATGAGATTAAAAAGTCGAAATTATGAGATAAAAAGTCGAAATAATGAGATAAAAAGTCGAAATAATGAGATAAAAAGTCGAAATAATGAGATAAAAAGTCGAAATAATGAGATAAAAAGTCGAAATTATGAGATAAAAAGTCGAAATAATGAGATAAAAA
>NW_011361810.1:0-2528 GCF_000735185.1 Notothenia coriiceps
TCAGCCTGCCACTGACGTTCAACCAGGAAACATCAGCAGTTAGCTGTTAGCAGTTAGCAAACAGAGATCACAGCTCCTCATATCTGTTCAGAAACTAGACAAAAGTTAAACAAGTACAAACCACAGACTGTCTGTGTCATGGCGAATACAGTCACTGGTTTATTTATGTCTGCAGGCCGTTATTATGAGTATGGAATGAGCATATACAACGTTAGCTTAGCCTGCTCGACCCAATCTCCATTCAGAAAACAAGCATTTTAAAAGGTTTTTCGCCTGCCGTCTTGTCTGCAGACTTGTCAAGCATTAATTCATGGTTTTTACTAAACAGTATCAGTATGTTGTTACTTCGGCATCATTTCGAAACGTGTATTACAATTTAATCATGGTAAAATATGTTCATTTTGTTGTAGTTGTAGCTCCCGAGCCAGCGCGTCTTGTTTGAATGATGAGAGTAAACACAGCTGGCAGCAGCGGTGAAACTCAAGCGATTAGAGCGAAGTCGCGTCCGGTGTGAATGCAGCATTACAACGACCCCTGATAGATCTCGCGAGAATGTGTATAAATATAGATACATTTTCATAACAAAACAATGGGGTTGCTATAGCAATGGTAAATCATTGTTAATAATTATTGTGAGGAATAATTAACATTAACATGTGATTAGACAGTCCTTCACATACAGTAAATTAATATGTATTCTGATTATTATTAATAATAATATTATCATTAAAGGTGAACCGTGCAATTATGTTATTCAGGAAGTTTGTATCAAACAAGTAGCCCTTCGTATTACTCAGTACCCTTGAAGTAGCCCTCGGTGACAAAAAGGTTGGTGACCCCTGTTCTAAGGTAGCCAATTCAAGTAAGTGTGAGTATGAATGGATTGGAGGGTTTCAGGGCCATATGAATGGTAGCAGACTCCCAATACCCTATATAAAGGGCAGCATGTGTTGTGTGCCAATTGAAAACTTTAAAGAGGATGTCAAAAGAGCAGATGTGTGAATGCTAACATGTCTTGAGGCTCCTTCCATAAAAACCTGTTTTGGTTATTGCTACTTTATTTGGATGTTTGGCCTCTCTCTGTGCAGGATAGGCTCTTTGTATATGCTTTTGTTGAACTTGTATCCCTCGTCTGAACACCGGAGCATCAGATTTAGAATCAGAGTACTTTATCCACTCCAGATAGCTGCTGTTCCCTCACTATGCTATCTCCTATTAACTTACTCTTACCGCCACAAGGGGGAGACAAAGGTCTGTACTCCAGTTTAATAAATACATTTATTTAGGAATGTATTTTAAAGGATCACAACAAGTCTTCCTAAGTTCAGAGCCTGATTTCAGTTAAGTTTACCCCTGACACAATAAAGCAAGCACGGCGTTTTACGTGTTTGATTCACATCATCAGTTATCTTATCAGATCTGCCAAGTTTATTAACAATACAAACATTAAATTACATAAAGAAAATATAGGATCACAGTTCAGAAGAGGGATCAACATCTACTATCAGTGTGTGGTTTCCTGTTTTTATTTCTATTTCTGATATACTGTGCAAGTTAAGCAACAAGACAGGGAGTATATGAGACGTCATATCTTCATGGCCCTTTGTGATAGCATTATTTAAATTTTGATTGACAGAAGACATCCTGGAGTAAATGTTGTTGTCATTTGACTTCTCACTTTTCCTTGCAATAGAGGTCAACATAAGTCAAAATTGGCTCGTCTTACCCCACTCTCCCCTACAATGTAAAAATACTTTAAAATGGTATCTAAGACTTAAAAGTACAAAAGTAGAAGTGCTTATTATGTTGTATTTCAGAATCATGTAAAATTACAACAACTATTAATGCAATCATTCATCACTCTAATGTTGCAACTGGTAAAGGGGAGTTCACTTTAATTACTTACAGTATATACTGCTGGGTAGCTTCATTTATGGTAATCTATTGTGATTAATTAGTTGAATTATATTTCATATTAATAACATGAATCTGCAAAGTAGTAACTAAACTTGTACAATAAATGTAGTGAAGTAAAGAGTACATTTGCCTACAAATAATAAAATGTGTATTAACTACTATAAACAACTTTGAGTACAAGTACCTCACATTTTTACTGAGGTACAGTTCTAGAATAAATGTACTTAGTTACTTGACCACAGGTGGTGGGGCTGATTCCTGGTAGTGGAACAGTCTTTTAGGGGCTAGCTAGGTTAGCTTAGCTTCTCTCTCAGATCTCTCACTTAAAGGTGACCTAAATGCAAAATGCACTTTTGTACGTCTTTTATACATGAATATGTGTCCCCGGTGTTCCAGGGAACTCACCAAGTGTCAGAAAACACAACCCTCTCTATTTTCCTCCATACCCAAATCTCTTAAAAAGGGTCTGCAACGGATCTGATACAGACTGATCCAGATTTGAACACTTCTGTGACGTCACAGAAGTGGCGCTACGGCTATTGGGCCAACTCCACCAATCAGGAGGAGAAAGCCACGGACATTGCCGTTCGAAAGCGCTGGAGACGCTGTAC
>NW_011361811.1:0-2046 GCF_000735185.1 Notothenia coriiceps
GCATTACCCATAATCCCCTCTGTTTCAGCCCTGTTTCCAAAGTGCTGATTCTCTGTCTGTTACTTTAGATGAAAATAAGGAGCCCCTCCCCACGCCCCTCTGAGAGATATTTGGTTACAAAGAACACAATGGTGCTCTAGGAGGAGATTCAGGTGATAAGGGGGGGCCAGCTCATTTTCAGACAAAAAGAGAGAGAATCTTTGTTCCTGAAACTTTCAGAATCTCTTTACACAGAGGGGACACATGTTGATATAGAAAAGACATGGAAAAGTGGATTTTGCATAATAGGTGACCTTTAAATAAATAAATAAACAATTATTTTAGAGATGTCCTGTATCTATGTTCAGGTCACATCACATCACACCCCCAATTTGCATCTTTAATCAACTTAATAACGAATAAGCTTCAGTGAAAAGGTTCACAGATTTCCATGAAACACTCAAATGAAAGCAGAATGAATCAATAACCTAATGATTAATGTGTTCGTGTCCTTAATCTGAAAATCCACCCCTGGAGTGAGGTTCACGACACAGTTCCCCAACAAAAAGAGTCAACAGTTTTTATACCATGTGACACATTTTTCATAAATTGCATCCGTAATTTCTGAGTTGCAAATATAGTAGTTCAAAAATAATAATTAACTTTAATTAAAACACCTTTTAAACAGAGTTACAAAGGGACGTCACATTTATGGATGCAAAGAACAAACTGAAAATTAAAACAAGCAACAAATATATTCCAAAACACAGAGACCAAAAGAGAAGGTAATACAAATGTGAAAGCCACTCTTAGGAAGTGAGGTTATAAAGGTGATTTAAAAGAACAGACGGAGCCTGGATCTCCTCCAATGAAATGCTAACTTAAGATAAAGATAAGTAAACAATTAACAGATCATTCTGCAGGTATTTGCTATTTCAAGGCACAGTATTGGACATATTAACGTTTAAGAAAAAAAAAATTAATCCCGAGGGGAACATGAACTTTTACATAAACTCTGCACAGGAACACTCGCTACAGGAATTTCCCTCTACAGTTTTATCTTATCTCTTGAATGTCTGTCCAACATTTCATCACAATCCCTCAACTAGCTGCCGAGATATTTCGGTCTACCAAAGAGTGTGCAGACAGTTCAGACGGCATGCCGCTAGTGTGGCTAAAAATAGTGAAAGCTGGGATTTAGGTGAACAATGACCGGAGAATAAAAGTCATGAGCGGGAATTTTGAGGCTTATGTTCCATGACATGTCTTTTTCAGACCAGTGGAAATAAATCATAATCCACATTTAGGAGTATATTTTAATAACTCTATTTGTGTCTGTAGAGTTCTCCTAAATATACCAAAAGTAAGCCTTACATAATGCCTTATTTGCATTTTTAAACACAACATTTCAGAAAACTTCCAAAAATAATTGTGTGTAGTTTCATGGTGATACTGTATATTAGTTAAAATGTTACCCTATTCATAAACAAAATAATCTGCATTTATTTCATTTAAAGTGAACTTCTGTTCTGTTTGTTGGCATAGGGGTCATAAAAAAAACAGCTGGGAAACACGAGATGTTCGTGGGATTAAACAAAAAAAGCTGCAGCTGAGATCTTGATCACACTCTCTCACACACACACACACACACACACACACACACACACACACACACACACACACACACACACACACACACACACACACACAAATGTTAAAGGACACATGACTCATCTGGATTTCCTCAGGATGCGGGTAATGTGGCATGAATGAAATGCGCCCCCTGGAGACGAGCAGTTAGCGTTAGCTGTAGCTGAACCGTTAGCTGCTAGCTGCTAGCTGTAGCTGAACCGTTAGCCGCTAGCTGTTAACTGCTAGCTGTTAGCTGTTGGCAGTTAGCAGGTAGCAGCAGACAACAGGGGTTGCGTTCCGATAATCCAAAAATCAGCTCCTAAATTCTAACCCTATCTCCTATTCCTTGACCACTGAGTGAAACGTCACGGGGTTAAGAGATAGTGGATAGGAGAATTCAAAAGGACTTAGGAGAAGAGACTTTAGAGCAGTGGT
>NW_011361812.1:0-2651 GCF_000735185.1 Notothenia coriiceps
TTTCAACGCATAAAATCACATAAAAACCCCGCATATTTAATCGCATAATCAAGGATTTTAGCCCGCATAATCAAGGATTTTAGTCCGCATAATCAAGGAATTTAGACCGCATAATCAAGGATTTTTGCCCGCGTTTTTCTGGAGGGTCTAGTAAGTTACATCCGAAGGGAGATTCGGTTCAGTTCCATCACATAATGTAACGCAGTAACGCACCCATTTAAATCACAGTAACTATAACGGCGTTACTTAATGGGAATAGGTAACTAGTAACGCTATTAGTTACCGCAAAAAAGTAGTTGCGTTACAGTAACGCGTTACAGTAACGCGTTACTTTGTAACGCGTTAGTCCCAACACTGGTTCTGAGTTCTTGTTTTCAAAACAAACGTTTCCACGGACCAGCGCTCATCAAGCTGGGTTTTTTGACGAATAAAGGAGCCTTCTTTCCACCTTTCTTAAGCTCTTTTCTGTTCTTTGGTTTTAGCGCCTGGCCGACGCGCTCACACATCACTCAGAGATATATTGTTTGTTTTTGGTACATTTATTTCCACGTTATCGTTTCCATTTCAGCACTGTTCGTTCTCTTCTTTAAACACACAAATTAAGGTATCTTACCAGACGATGTGGAAACAGTTTTCGTCATTTAAATAAACAAATCTTCTCTTCTCTACAGTGCAATGCAGCGGTCAAAAAACCGTGTGGCTTCACAACCAAAATAGAACCCAGAGTATAATCAGCAGGACTCTTTTAACCAGCTGAGGCAATCTTAGCACCAATCAGCGGCTCCGCCCCACCGTGGCTGAGGATCCCGATCAAATTACGCCAAACAATTATACTCCATTACATACATTAAATGATTGAATAATCAAAATAATAAATCAACGTTTTGGCTCCTTCATACAGAAAGAAGAACACATACTAAAATGCATCAATTTATTTCGTTATTCTTGAACTAAGCTTGCACTTCCACAGTTGAAAGATATAACCTTTTGAATCATGACAAATAACCCTAATTACATTACAGAATTAATTTCAAGAATGTTTGATTCAGTTATTTTGTTTCCAATGCAAGCAGATCAGTAGGAATGCTTTGCAAGCAAGACAATGATGTAATCCCGCTCATGCCATGGCCACTTGTCAACAATCTGACATATTATGTGCCATCAAAAGAAAATATTAAGCCTTAATTAACTTATATAATACATTTTTCAAATCATCAAGCCGCTGATAGAGTCTAACGGGTTTCACATGTGTGGCTTGGCACCCACTCTAGTTGTTTTGATCAATTTAAAATGGGGTTTCATTCCACACAAGAATTCAATTTTGACAATTTTCTTCAATTACATTATGAACACAAAGTACAATAATGAATGATGCTGTATCTGGCCGCAATATACTATGACTATCTTTAATCCTTGGATCATTCAATTAGAATCAGATACTCAAGTGAACAAATCATTTCTACACCCCTTGTAACAACCAGAAATGTAAACACCGGTATGGCACTTACGGTAACGTCCACCCCCTCAGTGATTCACTGTTGGTTGGCGCCTCCATTCAATTATTCCCTGATAATAAGACAGAGCAGAAAGAGGAGCGGATGTGTAGTAAGGGATATCGTCGGAGAAACACGCTCATATCCTTTAGAAACCACCAGTAAGTTTGTCCGTATTGCCATTTAACCGATCCGCCACGAACCATCATCTACCTATACCCTTCTGTCGCTGGAAAGGAGCTGGTCATCTCCCGACCACCTTGCA
Organism: Notothenia coriiceps; assembly: GCF_000735185.1. Taxonomy (NCBI): domain Eukaryota; kingdom Metazoa; phylum Chordata; class Actinopteri; order Perciformes; family Nototheniidae; genus Notothenia; species Notothenia coriiceps. The sequence goes on from NW_011361812.1 coordinate 1,759, forward strand.
AACCCAGAATGGATTTCCCAAAATGACTGGATTGACAAACTGACTAATATTCTTCCGTGGGGAAAATTGACTGTTGTAGAGCCGATGAATGGGAGTCGGAGGCGGTGTGTTCAGTATGGAACTCCACACTTTATTATACATTGATCAAGACAAGGTGAGTACACGACCGAGATCAAGGCCGGGGAGCGCCCCCGTCGCGGAGGTTGCGCCAGTACCACCGGCTGGTCCAAATCCAGGTGGGCTGCCTTCAACCGGTCCACCGAGACGTGCTCGGCCTTACCGCCAAGGTCGACAACAAAGTGTTTGCCCCCGTGCTCCAAAACCCAGAAAGGTCCGGCTGTAGGGGACCCCTGTGCACATCGTGCCGGATGAAGACGTGCTCCGCCGAGCGGAGATCCGCGGGAACCCGGGACACCTGAGTACCATGTTGAGCAGTGGGAATCGGTGCAAAAGTCTCAGCGGTGTCCTGCAGGAAAGCCCGCTGGGCCATCGCCGACCAGGGAGCCGATGCGTTGGGGAGGAAATCCCCCGGAACCCTCAGCGGCTGACAGTAGACCAACTCAGCCGTGGAGCACCACAGATCCTCCTTAGGCGTGGTCCTCAGGCCCAGCATCACCGAAGGCAGCTTGTCGACCCAATTACCATCCGTAAGGCCGGCCTTGAGGGCCGCCTTCATGGAGCGATGGAACCGTTCACAGAAGCCGTTAGCCTGAGGGTGGTAAGCGGTAGTCCTGTGCAGCTTAACCCCCAAACCACTCGGCACGGCGTTCTAGAGCTCGGACTTGAACTGTGAACCCCTGTCTGAGGAAATGTCTGAAGGGGTGCCAAAACGACACACCCACGTCGCAATGAAAGCCCGGGCTATGTCAGCGGCTGATGTTGACACGAGAGGG
>NW_011361813.1:0-3357 GCF_000735185.1 Notothenia coriiceps
AGGGCAGTAACGAGAGAAACATTAAGACACTCAGTGGACGTTCAGTTTTAGAAGGTCTCAAAATAAATGTGTAAAAGCTATTTTCAGCATATTTATAATCAAACTAATGCTGCAAATGACGAAATGTGTTATCATGCCCGACATCATAACGTTAGTTTACAAATAATGCTGGATTAGACCATTAGCAGTGTTCTCCTTATAACTATTATACAAAATAATGCTCTAAAAGTTATGTACATTTCCCATATCCAGTGTTTAATGAACACATTAAAAAATAAGGAGTGAGAGTGACACATGGCCAAAACCGGAAGCTGCATACACTCTGGTGGCTACCATTAGCAGCTAACTTTTGTGCTCCAATTTTTACATAAAAATTGAATTATGGATTATAAACAATTGCTTCAAAGCCCCTATACATTATTAACCTATGGATCAACCGATTCAGCCACGTTTTTTCTCCTTTTAATGCCATTGAACACGTCTTTTGATCAGATTGACAGCTACGGTGAGACGATCTCCCGTAAAAGCTCCGTAAAGGTATGTGTTGTGATGTCTGTGTTTGCTTCCCCTGTCACGAGATCGGATCGCTTAGTGATGATACTATACTTAAATAATCCGTGGAGTCTCAGCTTTAATCGGATATATTGTATGTGCAGTTTCGATAAGTAATAAGGGTATCTTTATTTTGAATTCTGTGCTAAAGTGTGTTAGCATTTTTTTTTTAAATGAATAAAACCGCACGTCCCTGCTGTGTGAATACTGCACATGCGCATATCGCGGCTATCGCCATGACACGATATATCGTTCAGCCCTACCTCATTGTGATTTTTCCTTGTTGAATTTGCTTCAAGTTTTACAGACTTAGCAATAAATAAGTAAGGGTGAAAACAATTGGCATATAAATCATTAATCAATAATTGCTAGTTGTGTCTCTTATTGTTTTACAATGTGTATGCACTCTGTGTATTGCATTGTTGAACAGAGTATTAATTAGGCCCATTTGTGTCAGAGTGTGACAGGTTTATCAGCTTATTATACAGCTGATAAACCTGGGGCGGGAAGTGAAAAAGGCTTCAAGGACGTTGTTGGAAACTGTACTGTGATTGTGTGAGCAAATCTCATCACGCCAGGCCCTTGCTGTGCTTTTACTAAACTATGAGTACCTATCAGGCCCACAGAGAGAAAAAATGGTCAACATTGATCCTGACGTTGCTCTATTGGGTGTGGCGATATATAAACTAAGGTGTGTAAAACAATCAGGCCTACCAGGACATAAAGTCATTCGAAAACTATTACTGAATACTGGTATTTTGACACTTTTGCTTAGTCTGCAGGTGTCTGATAAAGGCCGAGACCTTGGAGGCGATGTTAAAAAATGTGTGGATTTTGTTTACTGATAGTTAATGAAAACATGCCAAGAATACTACAGCATGTGAATTTTTCTTTTTCTTATTCCAATGAAAACTACAAACATCTGATAATGCTGAGATGACTGTCCCCTGAGAGACTCTTTTCTGTCTCTTTCTCCCGTCACCATACCCTATTGTTTCTATGTTTTTTCTTTGTAACCTGAATCAACGTTTAAATGCCAAACAATACCTAGTGACGGGAACAACTATCTAGCGAGGCAGCGTGTCTTTAGTGCAAACAAAATCTTCAACTGCCAGTATCCTTAACATGTGACATTTACATCAGCGCCAATGTTAAAAAATCTTTCAATGACATTAATTTATAAAGTATGCTGAATGCTGTAAGGCCACTCTACTACCAGACTAGTGCCTCCAAGTAGCACTTGTATTACTAATTAATGAAGTGTCTAAAAACTTAGGTCTCTTGCTGTGGACACCTACACTGAAGATGAGACATTCAATGATATGACCCAACTCTGACCCACTTTGCTTAAGTTTATCTTGGCCTATCTGTTGCATCAGTAGTACCTTTAACCTAATTGATAATAAGATAATAACTGGAAGGTCCCTAACACACAGTAAAAAGGGATCACAAAAGAGAATAATAGGAATGCCTCGTTCACTTCCAAGACTAGAGATTGTCTGCACAATAGAGAGTATATGTTTCAGTAGGAGTATTTGTCCAATGTAGTTTGGTTAATGCTTTTGAAAGAAATCATGTTAGAAAAATCTGTGTCAAAAGTCCAGCTGACATGGTGTTTTTTTTAACAGTATTACACTAACAACGTTTAAATCTCAGATAACGGATCCTGCAGAACCAGTTTAAGCCCTGATAGCATTGAGGGAATATGTTATCACGTTTCATTTGTTGCATTGTGAATGCACTGTAAAGGGAAACGTTCAAGAGCATGCTTAATAGTGGACTGAAATGCTACAAATCACTCCCAAGCGTGGAATATAGTGAAACTGTGGTGTCTGTGTCATACCGTTTGCTTCAACACTCACATACACTAAAGCTGTGCCAAACAGCTCCACTCAGAAAAGTTGGACTGTATATCGGCGACGGAAAGCTTTTATTTTTCCTCGTTAAGTTTTATAATGCCATAAGAGCTAGCTAACGTTTAGCTTAAACTAATATCCGCCGAGCTTACACCATAACATCAGCCGCTGCTCCCGCTTCTTGTTTACGTTATCGAGGGGAGACTCTTTAAACGAACCCTAACAATCACCAATGTCAGTAATATGACGCATTTATTTTTACTTACAGAATTCCGCAATGTAAAAGGTGGCGACATAATTTTCTTCGCACCAGTCCAGCGTTGAGGTCGGCTGCCCCCAGTATCCGTGCCTGTCTGCGGAGGGAGCCATGATGGAAGAGGAGGAGGCTGCAGTGCGCTGCTAACGGATCTCTGGTGTCATCACAGCCGGCCCGGAGCAAAGCCACCCTGCCCCGGTCCGGCGATGGAGGGCAGATAACAGTCCAGCAGCGTGTTACAGATAACAGCAGAGGCAGCCTTTACATCGTCACCTACTACTGCCTGTAGTATCTGCCAGCTTATAGAGTCCTATTTTGACCCCGGAAATGTTGGTTACCTCTATGTTTAAATGCAGTACGGGAAAGTAACAAAGTAGGCTACATCAGGGCAACATTTACTCAAGTAGGCTACTGTACTCAGGAACACATTTCGACGTACTTTAGTATTTCCATTGAATGCTAATACTTTACTCCACTACATTTAAAAGGGAATAAGCCTAATGTCATTTTACTACATTTATTAAGCAGCTTTAGTCAAACTTACCATAATGCATTTCTAAAAATCAAACTACTGGATTTAAAGGTGGGGTAGGTAAGTTTTACATTTTTTTCTTCTTGACACCCTGTAGCTCAGGGCCGTATTCACCATATACATTAGGGGACACACATCCCCCCCAATATGCAGATACACTC
>NW_011361814.1:0-1996 GCF_000735185.1 Notothenia coriiceps
ACACACACACACACACACACACACACACACACACACACACACACACACACACACACACACACACACACACACACACACAGTAAGGGAGGGAGTTTAAAGAGTCCTCTCCTGCTGATGTTCAGATGTATATCAGTATGTAGTGTCTCTACTTTAAAGAGTTATATTTTGACACCTTGTGAACAGTCCATGGGAGAAATAACATTTACCATCATCTGTCCTGGCAGCAATACAGTGTGTGACAGATACGAAGTACTTTCCTGTGTATTTAGTGATGTCATAGTTAGTTTTACGGGCAAGAAAAACCCCCAAATAGTGTTGAATGTCTCCCCTGACATTTGTTAAAGAGGCCCCGTTTCATTTAGTTTGGGTGTTTCCTCTCCTGTAGTGTGTTCTATAGGTTTTTGAACATTATATTACATTTTAATAAAACCTTAAATGAAATAGTAGAGCATTTTATTTTAAACAAATTGAAAGAAACAAATGAGGATTTGATATTAAAAAAAAATAATATTAAAATAATTTGAAATGATGTAAAAATTAAAGTTGTTTTGTTTTAGATTTTTCCTGGCCGAGGAAAATGTTGAGTTTACAGAAACAATAAGCTAAACATAAGCTTGAGTCCAATCTTCACTAAAGCAACATTTTCCTGACACATTAATAAAGAAGAAGTCGTTTTCTCTGATGATTCATATTATTGGAGGTCAGACTGAAGGTCATGTGACTCACCGTGAGTCGAGGAGGTGGAGGGTGGGGTCCTCTTCACTTCCTGTTGCTCCTCTTCATCGGTGCTTCCTCCGTATTCGTCCTCTTCCTCATCGGCTGATTTGACTGCTTCCTGCTTTTTCTGTTCCTGAGAACTGAAACAGAGAATTATGAAACATAACGAGGTCAAAAATCACCATCAAAGCGTCACTGTCTCATGGCCTTAGACGGACGAGTCGGAGAGGTGCAGTCCTCACAGGCGTCAGGAAGTCTTGAGCAACTAGAAAAGTTCAAGTATATTTTGATTGAATATAAATAAAAAATTGTATAAAATGTGCATTTATTTAAAAAAAAAGGTTAGTTCATATTTTTACGTTTTTTTGTTGTTGTTATATCTTTTAACTGTAGATTTTCAGTTTAGTTCCTTATGTTCAAATGAATATTTAATGATATTTTAATGCAGTATTTTCCTTTACTTTCTTGTGTTGATTTGTATATATAATTACATTTTATTTTATAAACATTTATACTTACATTTTTAAATGGTAATATGAACATTTTATTCTATTTTAATGCAATTGCTGACTTAAAGGGGACCTATCATGCAAAATCCACTTCTTCATGTCTCTTCTTCATCAACATGTGTCCCCTCTCCTTCATGTCTCTTCTACATCAACATGTGTCCCCTCTTCTTCATGTCTCTTCTACATCACCATGTGTCCCCTCTTCTCCATGTCTCTTCTACATCAACATGTGTCCCCTCTTCTTCATCAACATGTGTCCCCTCTCCTTCATGTCTCTTCTACATCAACATGTGTCCCCTCTTCTTCATGTCTCTTCTACATCAACATGTGTCCCCTCTTCTTCATGTCTCTTCTACATCAACATGTGTCCCCTCTTCTCCATGTCTCTTCTACATCAACATGTGTCCCCTCTTCTTCATGTCTCTTCTACATCAACATGTGTCCCCTCTTCTTCATGTCTCTTCTACATCAACATGTGTCCCCTCTTCTCCATGTCTCTTCTACATCAACATGTGTCCCCTCTTCTTCATCAACATGTGTCCCCTCTCCTTCATGTCTCTTCTACATCAACATGTGTCCCCTCTTCTCCATGTCTCTTCTACATCAACATGTGTCCCCTCTTCTTCATGTCTCTTCTACATCATGTGTCCCCTCTTCTCCATGTCTCTTCTACATCAACATGTGTCCCCTCTTCTTCATGTCTCTTCTACATCAACATGTGTCCCCTCTTCTTCATGTCTCTTCTACATCAACTGTCCCCTCTTCTCCAT
>NW_011361815.1:0-4275 GCF_000735185.1 Notothenia coriiceps
TGTTGTTTTAGTCTGTGTTCTTCTAATTAGTGTCTACAGTGTGTGCCTATTGAGCTGTTTAGAGCCATGTGGGACAAAACCCGATCATGCCCCTCCCTCTCACTGTCTAAGTGAACGGTGACTGTAAAAACTACACTGCGCTTGCTCAGAGTATTGTCCTATTTAATGTGTGTGGCAAAAAATTATGACCATAGGGGCAGTGATCCCCACCATACGTCATCTCACATCATTCAGAGCTGATTGGCTGTAAGTACGTGTGCCGCGAAAAGTGTGGTGTGTGAAGAGGAGAGAGAGGGGCGGTCCCAAAACCAGAAGTAAGCTGCGCATGGGTTCCCTCCACAAATAGCAATGAGATTTCTCCATAGGATTTTAGAAAATACCTCAAAATAAGATCTGTGGGAAACTAGATAAATGCAAGTTTTGTTCAGCCGGATAATATCCACATGTCTACCCTACTTTTATAATTTTCTAATCATAAATCTATCGATTAGATTTATGATAGACTTTTGAAACTACAAGAAGATAAGGAGGACTTTTACAAACAAGTAATAGAGATGTTTGTCCAGAAGGATAGGCAAATGGACTTCATCTTCAAGTCAAGGGAAGACCGCCATTTTATTGAAAATGGGATCTTACTAAGAGAGAACAATTCAATATTTAAATGATAAAATTACATTTTTTGGTATCCTTTTGTTGAATAATATTTGTAAACCTGAAGAGTCAGTGCCTCAGCAGCCATGAACCTCACTGCACCTCACTGCAGAAGCTTATATATAGACATCTAAGTTTTTTGTGCCTCCCCACTTTTGTACATATAGAAACGCCACTGGTGACTGGACGAATGGGTTCAAAGCTAACCGCTAACGTTAGCTCAGCTTGTTTCTCTGATAACTTAAGATAGGCTACAGACAATAAAGTGGTTTTACCATGAGCCAAATTATTTGCTGATGTCTCATCTTCTCCAAAACAAACGTATCTTCTCAATTGAAACCTCTAAAAACACAGAATAAAAACAGTTCCACGTTAAAAATCAGTCTTTTTTCTGTCAGGGTCTGAAGGAAAGGGCTAAAAGCTAACCGCTAACGTTTGCTAACCAAGTTTCTGTGATAACTTCAGATCCAGACGTCCCATGACCCAAATCCTTCACTAGGAAGTCATATAACGGCACTTAAGAGTAAAATGAATAATTACTTATAACATAAAGTGATCGATTTAAGGACAAACTAAAAATAAATCTGATTTTTCTTTGTAAAATTAGATTTTCTCAGAGAATATCCACATTTTTTTCAGAATTTCTTTAAAAAACTGGAACATACCTTTACTTCATTCAAATGACAAATTTCTCTGAAGCACTTGGCACAATGTGAGTAGCCTACACAGCTCAAACACATGTATAATAGGTTTAGTTATTTTAGTACATTGTAAAGTGGGAAATAGCCTATTGCGTGATATATCTTTAAGAGGTATCATGTCAAACTTTCACTGTGAAAAACAACAAAGAAACAATAACATGCATATCTTTGTCTTATTCCTGCATTTGACTGACCGTGATGCCCTCGGCTTCGTACTCCTCCTGCTCAGACTTCAGGGTGAGTTCGATGAAGAGCTGCTGCAGCTTCTCGTTGCAGTAGTTGATGCAAAACTGCTCGAAGCTGCAAAACAACAACAAAAACAACAACAACAAGGGAAGAAGAAGTTATTTATTTCTGCTTTTCATTCAACATTTTCCCAAAAGCATGCATGTTAAAAAACACCTTGGTTGGTGATTGGCTAATGGTTGCACAACCCAAAAAGAAAAAAATACAATTGAAAGCATGCCCTAGTCTAAACTTAAAGGAAATCATATTTGAATTGAAATAAAAACAACATTATTTGTAAAGATATTTATATGTTTAAAAAACAACATGACGTCGGAGCTCCCTAAAAACAAATCTGTCTCTGCCGTCTGACTCTGTTTGACTGACACAAGCCACAAAACATTGTGACATCACAAAGTGTCCTTAAAGTGTACCTGTTGTGCTGGAAGACCTCGAAGCCGTAGATGTCGAGGAGGCCGATGACGGAGTAATGCTTCGAGGAGTCGTCCTGTTGAAAAGTGGAACGAATATTCAGATTTATTTGAAAGAGAAAACTCTACTGAAAGTAAAGCCTCAAAGTAAAGAAGCTACTTTTTTTTATAAATATTGAATAAAAAATACAATGTCCCTTCAGAATTTACCCATTACATATTGTTTAATAGCTCCATTCAATAATATAAACTGTACATATCAGAATAAGGAGCTTTTTTATAAGTTGATATAAAATAAAGTAGGCCTTCTACAATGAATCGAGATAAACCACCATCTTAGTGTATAGCCAGTACGTTGGTCTAACCCTATTTGATTAGACACAATAATAAAAACCCTAAACTAGAATAATATACTGTAGATGTAATACTATATTATATGAAGTCATCAAGTTGTAGACCCATAAATGTCCACTAGGTGGTGCTGTGGTGTAAAACATTGAAGGGGAGACCTCTACATGAACCACAGTGTTAGAGTGTCAATCAATCAATTATAACTTAATTAACCCCAGGGAGGCAATTAGTGCTGCAGCAGCAACGATGGAAACAGGAAGTGGAATGTGTCATGTAATCCCTCACAATGTCAAATACTGTGTGTGTGTGTGTGTGTGTGTGTGTGTGTGTGTGTGTGTGTGTGTGCGTGTGTGCGTGCGTGTGTGTGTGTGTGGACTAATACTGCAATCAACAGTTTGATGGGCAGCAGTAGAGCATTGGGACCTGGAGTAGCACTCTCCTTCAGACCTCAGTGTGTGTGTGTGTGTGTGTGTGTGTGTGTGTGTGTGTGTGTGTGTGTGTGTGTGTGTGTGTGTGTGTGTGTGTGTGTACCGTGTATGTCAGTGAAGCGTTGATCTTGTTCACCAGCCAGGTGAAGGTGCGTCCGTACACCGCCTTGGACAAAGCATCGCGAGCCGAGGACGCCTGCTCCCGATTCAGAGGGCTCATCAGCTGATCACACACACACACACACACACACACACACACACACACACACACACACACACACACACACACACACAGTTTGTTGAAAATCACAGAAAATGCTTGTTTTACTTGCTGCTTTTATACATGAACACATTTCTTTTTTAATTGGAAAGTCTCCGAGCAGATTCTGGTAGTTTTCTAAATCATATTTAGCTTCTCTGGTTTAGGGTTCCTTTTTGAATCGAGCTGAATAACCTACAGAGCTCTCCTCCTTCCCAGAGCAAATAGACCAGGTGATTAAAACACTGACAAATGTATGTTTTCTCGGTGGGAACTGGCCCGTCCACACACAGGCATGAAAAAAATCTTGAAAAATCTTGATGCTGGGCGTGTCTGAAGCTTGGCGATTTCACGCGCCCAAGGCGACCAACAACCAATCAGGAATCTCCCAGGAATCTCCCGCCCGCCCCCGACATACAAAGCCTGTCCATTCAATGTTAAAACGAAGTAAACTGGATATAAACTCCCCAAACAGGTGAAAACCTACCAGTATGCTAAGCTTGTCTTTCTGATAACTCAATCAGAATCAGAAACACGTTTAACACATACGAGGAATTTGACTTGGTGTTTTGGTGCAAACATAAAAATAAAACCAAAATTACAGACGGATAGAAAACTATTTGAAGAAAACTATAATAACATAAAAATATATGTAAAAAAATATAGCAATATTTAAATTGAATAGGATTGAAATGGTAAGAACAAGACATATATATATAAAGCGCCCAGATGTCAAAGGAGTATGGTAAACATGTGGCTTTCAAAGGTGAATATTATAGAGACATGCCAGTTGATATATTTATGTACTTAGTACTGGGTTAAAGAAGGGATGGGACTCAAACCTGTGTTATGATTCTTTTTGTTTGTGTTCTCTTGGCTTTTTAATGACTGTTTAAATGTTCTGAAATGTCATTTTGTGACGTGTTCCTGCTTCACTGTCTTGTGATGGTTTCCCTCTGCTCTCAAGGACTTTGAAATGCTTTGTGTTGAAATCTGCTGCGTAAATAAACTTGACTTGCTGTGAAATATTACAATGAAAAGTATTTTGTTTAACTTGACCACACAGGGTTCAGCTGCTATAATATCATTACAGTGAAGTAGACATTACACAGACAGGAAATGTTCTTTACCACACACACACACACACACACACACACACACACACACACACACACACACACACACACACACACACACACACACACACACACACACACACACACACACAA
>NW_011361816.1:0-3629 GCF_000735185.1 Notothenia coriiceps
AGCTGTGAGCTGTTTTTTTCTTACAGCATTTTCAAGTATCAAGAATAATTTACCGACATTGGATTTTTCCAACTTATAACTGAACTTAAGAGGCAATATACCTTTCCTCTAGTGAGTGGCCCAGCCCTTCGTATATTTTTCTGTATGTGGCCCTCAGTGAAAAAAGTTTGGACACCCCTGAGGTAGAGGAATAATCAATGTTGAAGAGATTAGAAGCTGTATAGTTATCTATAATGTTAAAACAGAAAAATGTTTCTGTTTTATTGTGTTGCACGGTTGGAGGAGCCTGTGAACTAAGATTTTCATCGGCATAACCACACTGTAGCTATGTACGTATGACAAGTCTTGAACCTTGAAACCCTTATTAGGCACTTTCACACTGGAGTACTTTTCCCCCCGAACTAGGCGGATAAGGGGGAAATTTGGTTTCACACCAAAAAGGATCTGGAACTAGTCCCTAGTTTGCGCAAACCTTTTCACCCCCAGATAGTCCCTGCTAGAGAGGTACTTTTTTTCCCAGAGAGGAAATGGTTTGTGGGTGTGTCGACCATACTAACAATTTCTGATTGGCTGGGCGAATTGCAAACCACACCTGCATAACTCCGAAAGGTTTTGTGAAGCCGCCATTTTATTTGCTCGCATTAGCCCAGCGCAGGAGAGAGACTAATTTATGGCAACACAAAATAAAACATGGCAGCGGTGGAGTGATGAGGAGGTGTCTGTGCTTCTGGCGATTTACTTGGAAGACGCGACCCTACTGAAGCCAGTCCCCAACTACAAAGTTTACGAGCGTTGTTCGGTAAAGACACGCACACAGCTCTTATGAGGTATCTGAACAGCGTGTAAATTGACAATAAAGCTGATATTTTGTACAGTGCTTTTGGTTCTCTCTTATATTTAGCACAGTCAAGACAGGCACAATTACAATAGTGCAATAATAACAATAACGGCATCACGCTGTCCCAGGTGTGTCGTATGCATATAGGCTCAGCAGCAGACACACCTTAGTGCAAAGATAAATAGCAGATAAATCACTACAAAGTAAGTCTGCCATTAAACCCAAAACAGAAGAAGAAGTGACGTCAGCGGCTTCATTTGCCTAATCCTCCCTCAGGGACTTATTCCGGTGAGAATGCGATCTACTAGGACAGTTCGAGGGACTAAAGAGTTCGGGGGGAACAAGTACCGGGGACAAGTACCGGCTAAGTACTTGTTGTGAAAGCGTCTATTGGTAGATCAGCACCATCTGATTTACATCTGATCTTCCACTTCCTGTTGACAGATATGAAACATGGCTAGATCACAGTTGTTGTCTTAAGTTCTTGATATATTAGTGTTCAGAGGACCGTCTTGACATGATGCTCAAAGTCTTTGATAATATTCCTCTTGGTTTTTACTGACGCTGAATAGTTAATGCTTCGTGTTCGCTGTCACTTTCCACCGTCAAAACAAGAGGTGTTGGCTAATGCGTCGCAGTATTCTCTGATCTGTGATGCTATTTGGACACTGACAGTGATTTCTTGATGGTTTAATGTTTTTGATCTTTTTATTTTGACTGTCAAATCAAACTGGAGCTTTGATGTTAATGTGCTGAAAAGCTCAGTGGTTCATGAGATCAATCGTTACGATCATAACAGCACTGACATTTCTGAGAGTTCCTGATTTGGGTGACAGATTAGTTAGTGTTAGTGTTTTATGGATAACTCAACTCTAAATAACTTTTGCTAACAACCCAGAAACATCACCAGGGTTTGCACAGTTTGTTTTCAGATCTTCATATTTATAAAGATCATTTTAAGAGTTTTGATGTAACACGAAAGGTATGACAGTTTCTACAAAGAGGGGATAGGAGGATTAAATAAATCACCAATAAACTTTTCCATTTCAGATATATTTTCGTGTTATTTTACAGGTCCATAATGACTTGAGTAGGTGATGCCTAAGCTCTTTATCCTGTCAATATTTAAATAACACATTGAACAACAAGGTACTCTTTTCTTCCAGCCAGTACTTTTTCCATAATAAAACAGACAACAGTGCCAAAGATCTAAAGAAAAATCTCAAATAAAATGTGTTGCAGTTGTAGGTTTCATTTCAAACCAGCTTTACTCAAGTATTAACAGACAGTCGCAGAAAGATCAAATCAAAGCCTTCTCATAACCTTCTCCTTTTTGTGAGAAATGGCCTGTGCGTCATCTACTTAACTTATCTGAAACTATTGGTCATGATCTTCTCTCTGATTGCTTTATACCGGGAGCTGAAAAAAACATTTCCAACTGAATCATATCCTATGTATCCCGCTGCCACTTCTCCGTCATTTACAGTTCATTTTCTTCCTTTTTTCTTTAAGATGTGTCAGTTCACGAAAACACATTGTCAGGCCTTTGTTCATGGTTACATGTTCACTCTTGTGTAGCGTTCTACAAAGGGAGTCGGAAACAGGCTTCAAGTTATGGAGGGTTTATTAACTCCTTTGTTCACACACGGACACAGGTTACATGTACAGGTTGTAGGTTTATCCTCACACTGAACTCTACACCCCAACTCACACCCATATATAGTAGCGTCTACGTCACAACTTCCCCGCCCTCCCCCCTCTGCTCCCCCAACCACAGGCCCGCACCTCGACCAGCATCACTGTGCAGCTCTGTGATTGGCAGAGAGACGGGAGATGCTTGAGTGACACACTCAGCACCCTATACAGGGTCGCTACACTTGGTTGAATCACCCTGTATATAATGTTGCACATTAACTCAGTCATGCTGGCCTTTTTTATACACGCATCATGCATAGGTTGGATTACTGTTATTATGTATAGCACAAGTCGGAAAATTGGTGTTAAAACAGCGCAAATTGCTAAATGTTATCGTGGGTTGCATTTGTTCTAGGAAGTCAAAGATCGAGCTTGGGGTGACTCGCACATATCTGTTCAGAAACTGGACAAAAGTTAAACATACCAAACACAGACTGTCTATGTCATGGCGAATACAGTCACTGCTTTCTTTATGTCTGTATGATGTTGTTGTGAGTGTGGACGGAGCAACTACAGATTAGTTTAGACCAGGGGTGTCAAATTCAAACTTACTGAGGGCCATTCTGACGGTTGTGAATAAAATCAGGGGCCATGACATTCATTACAGTGATTCTTGTTATGGTTACAACTCATATACATGACTCAGAGATAACGTCAATGCAGCCAAACTGGCGTGTTTATTCACAATCAAACCAAACACATGACTGGCGAGAACCTGCCAGGAGAGGGCACATGGATGACAGGACCATAACAAATATGTTTAGAACTAGGCTAGCAGGTGGATTAAATAAAATAAAAATAGTGTGTTCCCCCTTCATATTTGTGGATAATTCTTTATATCAGCAAAATAAGATGAAAGTGCTGTCAATAGCATCAAGTGCAAAACCAATGCTGTTTTTAAAGATAATAATAATTTAAAAAAAAAGAGAAGTGCACAATTAAACAAACTACATTAGCAGTCTAGCCTACAGTAGGTTCAGTTTATAACAAAATAGTTCACAATTAAACAAAACCATTAGGACTACTACTGTATCTTTCAACACAACAAATGTTTTCTGTGATAACACAAAATAGTCAGTGCAACAAGGCCTATCTG
>NW_011361817.1:0-3708 GCF_000735185.1 Notothenia coriiceps
TCTGCAGACTTGTCAAGCATTAATTCATGGTTTTTACTAACCGGTATCAGTATGTTGTTACTTCGGCATCATTTAAAAAGGTGTATTAAGGCCCAGATACACCGGCCCAAAATCGGCAGTAAATGGGAGTCGGGCCGAACATGAGCGTGGGCACGCCCTATTCGGAGTGGTGTGCGCCGCACCGTTGGGTCTTTTCTGCCGACCTGACGCCTTTTCTTGCTGATTCAACATGTTGAATCGGCGTCGGGAACACCACCGGAAGTCGGACAAAGGGATAACACTGATTGGCTGTTCAGCTAGCGAATCAGTGCATGAGAAGCGTTAACGGAAGTGAGGGAGGTAAACAAATGATTTAAAATGGAAGATGGAACACACACGGACGGCTATTTCACCTCATCGGTTTATAGAGGTTTGCGGTGTGTTCCAGTGCGCGAAGTCAGCAAATATGCAGGAGAGTCCGGCGACGCAACAGTCGGTGTCGGCGACTTCTCAGGTGACTGGCCGGTGTATCTGGGCCTTTACGCAACAGGCCCGAGCTACTCCAACTGGAACTGTCATCTGGTGGAGAGAGGGATTAGTGGCTGTAAACAGCAGAGAGGAGGTGGGGTGGAAGTTGTGTATTTATGTCAGGAGCTGGTTAACTGAGGGGACGGGTAATGAAAGCACAGTGACGATACTGACAGCACTAATGGGATTAAACTGTCCTAATCTCTGAAGAAATGACATGTAGGGCGCATATTGTTTCATTAGTCCGTGTGGACATGGATAGCATTATCATGATATAACATCACCATTAACCTATTCACTTATCCACTAAACTGACTGCTTTTACTGGCCCATTCACCCACTCCTGTTTTATGCAAGAATATATATAAATAGCATTTGGAAGTGTGTGCAGAAAATACTAAATATGTAATGAGTTTGAGGATTGGAGATCCCTTTTAAGATGTAACCATATGTGTATATGTTTCATTTTTGTGTGACAGCCCCCTGCCCATCAATCTCTGTCCATACCCCCTCCTTCATGTCCTCCTCTGCTACACAATGACAGAGCTGCTCCTGTGTCAGGGCTTCTGGATGCTCGGTCTGGAACATTTTGTCCTCTTGCTGCCTTCAAGCTGTGGGCCGACTCTGAAGTGGGCCAGAGCTCTGTAAACCCTGGCTCCATGTGTACACACCTCACTTTAGGAATTTGGATTTTATTGACAGCATAAGCAGGATTTTTACAAGTTGAGGCATTTTCAGGGTGTTGTCCTTGCACTGCACGCATGAATGCCTCCAGACACTTTAATAAAGATACTCATGCCCTGAAGCAGGGGGCGAATGCTCTTAGAATGTTTCTTCAATCTTTTATATATATATATATATATATATAAGCATAGGGTTACATTTAGAGCAAAGGCAGTTGGGTCCAAGAGAATGCTGATGTTGCTCCTTTAAAGGAAATGAAGTTGTTTGTACAGAACGCTGTGTCTGTGTTGGCTCAGTCAGCGGGGGGTATTAGGGAGGGGTTGGGAAATGCCAGAGAGAGGCCACCTTTTATGGGATTTTTGGAATGGGTTTGATGAGTGTATTGGCTTTCTTACACAACATGGTTGTAAAAGTAAGCATTTAGTGGGTGAGAAAGTTTAAAGATGCAAACACATTCATGATAGCTAACACATTTTATTCAGCAGGATAATCTCCACATATTAGCACCACTTTGTGATTTTTTTAAGCGTAGATGCAATCAGCAGAAGTAAAAAGCTAACGCTAGGCTACAAAGGAGCTACATAATGGTCGAATAGCTGCGCATCACCATCGCTTAGCTGTAGGCGGTCTGATGACGTTTTGTAGTCTCTTTTGGTCACTTTAAGACACTTTGAAGCTACGGACATTGATGACCGGGGTATTTACTGACGTTTTTCATGTTTTAGAACAAATAAGTTAAAGCTCTTCAGCTTATTTCAGGCTTCTAACCACAAACACTTTGGAAAAAACGTTGACTTAGAGAAAAGGTTATTTCTGGGTTTTAGTACTAATTTCTTCACCATTCTATACAGTCCAGAATCACTGTCCTCCCACAGTGCTCTGAAACAACACAGAGCCACATCTCTTCTACTCCGCTGCTCCCATTCATGGTGGCTTTGGTGGATCTAATAGGCTGTAAGCTCTAAACACCATGTTAATCCCCTTGCAGTCTGCGTACCATCTATTGAAGCCGCGCCGCTCATGCAGGTGCTGTACGCTCATATTTTGGATTCTCGTCTGTCCACTGCTGTGTTGACAGTTCCTTTTGTTTGAATGGTTCTACCAAAGCTGACAGGGTTCATTAATAATAGATGGATAAAGATGTGGTCTGCATCTGTTGCAGGAAGCAGAGATTAGTCTCCTCCCTCTGATATTACTTTGGGTTTTATGAATTTGCTCTGTCACTGTTATCGACTGATCAATCTGCCCTGGGACAGAATGAGAACATAAGAATTTCAATATGGCAGGATTAACCAATGGACACATGTTGGAACAAACAATGAAACAAACCATTAGCTGCTTGGTTACAGTTTCAGTTATTGTTTTTGAAACTGTACAGATTTGATCATTATGTTGCACTTTGTCTGCTGGGAAAGCATTGTCAGTTTTTAATCTAAAAGCAATTGTAGGCACTCACTTAAACTTACGTAAGGAACCGTTTTTGTGAATGCCAGCAGAGACCACATGACCACAACATGTTTACACTCCCTCTCAAACTGGTTATCACTCAGACCCGCCCCAGTGTCCTGTGCTCCCTAAGAAACCAGCCAACCACTTTCCCAAAGAAGCCACTTCCTGATGAATTTCACTCGGGTTAGTCTGCTTTTGTGTTATACACTAACAGGATCTGACTGAAAGTAATACATGAAATGTCTTTCATGTGTTCAATATTTCCTTAAACTTCCCTGGAAAGCTTAATCAATGTAACTATGAAATGATTGGAAATGTCCTGGAAAATATTTCCTAAATGTAGATTTTACCTCTTATTTTTAATACTCTTTATTTATCGGCATATTACATAAAAAAGATGCACTTTATTCAGAATAAAAACTCAACAACAACTAGGCCTGTCGCGATAATCGATAAATTGACTTATCGTACGATAAATAAAAATGGACTCGATAACTTTTCTGAGCTCGATAAATTGCCGTTTACATGCGTGTTTATTTACATAAGGATGTGACCAGCATTTTAGCTAGGAGCGCTGTGGCTGCCAGACGAGCTGTGGCTGCCGGCCATGCGCGCTGTGAGGGGCGGGGCTGACACACAGCCAGGTCAGGACACTCTGTGTGCACGTGCAGCAGCGTAGCAGCCAAATTAATAATATAGCGACAAGCGGGAGACAACGTGTGACTTACTCGCGGGGAATTTAAAGTGAAATGGAATTGGTTACAAATAGGGATGTCCCGATCACCTTTTTTTGCTCCCGATCCGATTCCGATCATTTGATTTTGACAATTTGCCGATACCGATTTTTCCCGATCCGATCTTTATGCAATGCATTAAGAGAAAAAAAAGCATTCAAGTTGTCCCTTAAGGTTATTTTTTCTTATTTAAATTGGATATTCTATCCAACATAGATACAGCTTCTTTCTTTCACAGCAGCATTGGATCAGTTCAGTTGTGCAGCATTGGATCAAAACAAAATAAAGCTTTCAGTACTCGTTAGCTTACTGCTACAATTAGACACTGTGCCCT
>NW_011361818.1:0-2178 GCF_000735185.1 Notothenia coriiceps
TTTAAGCTCTCCTAAACTTAGGTGCTACTTTTAGGCCTAAAATACTTTCTGAATTGCTCTTAGTGAATACAATTAGGAGTCCTAAATTTAAGACTGACACGCCCATTATGCTTAGGAGTTTCTCCTAAATTCGCCAGTTAGGAGCTACTTTAAGCCCTAAGATCCTTTGTGAATACGGCCCCAGGTGTATATCAGTATGTAGTGTCTCTACTTTAAAGAGTCCTCTCCTGCTGATGTTCAGGTGTATATCAGTATGTAGTGTCTCTACTTTAAAGAGTCCTCTCCTGCTGATGTTCAGGTGTATATCAGTATGTAGTGTCTCTACTTTAAAGAGTCCTCTCCTGCTGATGTTCAGGTGTATATCAGTATGTAGCGTCTCTACTTTAAAGAGTCCTCTACAGCTGATGTTCAGGTGTATATCAGTATGTAGTGTCTCTACTTTAAAGAGTCCTCTCCTGCTGATGTTCAGGTGTATATCAGTATGTAGTGTCTCTACTTTAAAGAGTCCTCTCCTGCTGATGTTCA
Organism: Notothenia coriiceps; assembly: GCF_000735185.1. Taxonomy (NCBI): domain Eukaryota; kingdom Metazoa; phylum Chordata; class Actinopteri; order Perciformes; family Nototheniidae; genus Notothenia; species Notothenia coriiceps. Next base: position 526 of record NW_011361818.1, read on the forward strand.
GGTGTATATCAGTACTTAGTGTCTCTACTTTAAAGAGTCCTCCCCCCATGAGGGTGCAGTTATTTCTGCACAAACTGGGACACCAGAGTCATGTCTGTCAGTGAGGGGGGGGGGGAGTTTTGGGAAGTGGGTCACCTTGAGAGGAGTCGATGATGATGATGATGATGATGATGATGATGATGATGATATATATATTTTAATATCTTCAGGGTCTTTTCTTGGTTTTAAATGCTGCATTATAAGAAAGTTATAAATGTTATCACTTCTATTTCTTGCTTTTACCCAATTATTGATTATATCCTCATTAATAAAGATTAAATATAAAATAATATAAAATGCAACTTTTAATATTTTTGTAAAGCAGCAGCCGCCTAGAGGTTTCTGATAAAGAGTATAGTCAGGTTTTATTAACTGTCCCGCCTCTTTACAAAAGGCTAAATAACTGGAGCAGTGCTGTGAGCTATAAAGAGACCAGCCAGCAGGAAACAGGAAGTAGGACACCAGGGGAACGAGGAGAAACGGGGCTAAAGAGAGACTTCAACACGTCTCAGTTGAACTGAATCTCTCAACGTGCCGACGTCCAAAAGGTTTTCATGTTTGCATTTCAGCAGAGAGTCATGATAGAGTCAGATAAACCAGTGCTAGGGTTTGAGCTTTACATTCAAAGCCTGATTCCTGCTCTCAGTCTGAACACCATTTTGTATTTGACTTTATCTTTACCTTTACCTTGTGTGAATCCTGTTTTTAACTCTGACCCTGCTGCTGCTATAAACGCCTGAGTTTCCCCACGGGGATAAAGAAAGTTCCATCTGATCGTATCTTATGATCTCTGCTCTGTGTTCAGGACACCAATGAGATCGTGGCCATCAAGAAATTCAAGGACAGTGAAGGTGAGAGCAGACCTGCAGAGAAAACAGCCTCATAAACCCCTCTACACCAGTATTAATGTGTGTGTGTGTGTGTGAGCAGAGAATGAGGAGGTTAAGGAGACCACGCTGCGGGAGCTGAAGATGCTCCGGACCCTGAAGCAGGAGAACATCGTGGAGCTGAAGGAGGCGTTCCGCCGCCGCGGAAAACTCTACCTGGTGTTCGAGTACGTGGAGAAGGTGAGTCCTTCATCATCTTCATCATCATCATTGTTCATTATACAATGCACCAGGTTTACCCCCCGTTCTTCATCCTGATGTGTTCTATATATTTATATTTCCTGGTCAGAACATGCTGGAGCTGCTGGAAGAATTACCGAACGGCGTTCCGACCGACAAAGTTCGCAGCTACATCTTCCAGCTGATCCGCGCCATCCACTGGTGCCACAAACACGACATCGTCCATAGGGGTAACTCCACCTATTGTTACTTTATTTGATTTTACCCACTACATAAATACATTGTTCGGATTAGGCAAGCTGCGTCTTATTACACATAATAACGTCAACTAATAATGCCCCGATCAGCTTTGACTCTGTGTGCAGGACCTCAAAGCGGTGAGATGTGTTCAGGTACGATGGGTACGGTGAGATGTGTTCAGGTACGATGGGTACGGTGAGATGTGTTCAGGTACGATGGGTCCGGTGAGATGTGTTCAGGTTCGATGGGTACGGTGAGATGTGTTCAGGTACGATGGGTACGGTGAAATGTGTTCAGGTTAGATGGG
>NW_011361819.1:0-1414 GCF_000735185.1 Notothenia coriiceps
AGGGTGAACTTTGAGGGTTTGTGACTCTGCAGACCGTTTACATGTAGAACAACCTTCATAACACACAAGGGGACGGGTAATAACCAGAAAAGCATGACATGAGACCTTTAAGGTTTTATGTGTAGCACTGATCTGACAATAGCTCATTAGCTCCCTCTTGTGGACATTCACCAGAAAGCTGCCAAACAGTTAAGAAATGTGAGTTTGATGCTTCCTCCTCTAGCTGATGATGATGATGATTGCAAATGACCTTTTCATGCAGGATCACATCATGTCCTTTTCTTCTCCTGCTCGCTACGATCTTTTTTTCCAGCGTGGAGACGGACTAATCGACATCCGACTCTTTGTCATCGCGCTGTCGACCGTCCATCGACCGTCACAGGCCATGGAGACGCTCAAACTGGCCTTTAAGGTGAGCACATTGACCTTTAATCTCAATTAAAGTATGTTTTTTTATGAATGCGTTTAATAGGAACTTATTAGATTGACATGTCCCTTTTTTTACTGTTTTGCAATAAGCTCACATACATAGTTTATTTTATAGTATTATTTATGTACATGTCCCTTAATTTTCATTAGGATTATGATTATTATATATTATGTTTTCCCTGCTTTCCTCTCACATAGCAGTACTTTATATATGACGGTCAATTTATAATAATAATACATTACCTTTTTAAGCGCTTTTCATGGTGCTCAAAGAAGCTTTACAAAAAAACAATTATACATTTTCTTTGTGTTTTTGTTTGACGTAATCAGTTAATATCTTGGACAACATGTCAATGAATACAAAGTAAATAAATAACAAGATTTATGTTCAATGCTTACGTGTTTTCGGGCAGATGTTTGAGAGCGAGGTCAACGGGTACGTCTTGGAGGAAGACCTCGCTGCCATTTTGGAGATAATGTTGGGAGTGAGAGAACTGGATCTCTCCAGTCTCTTTTCGGCGCTGAACGGACCTGAAACCGCCAAAATCACATATGGTGAGACTTCATCTCATTTGTGTTTGTTCCGTTCATGGTATGCACAACTTAATGGATAACAATTATTAACAAAACATGTCTCTATAAACACACCGTACCCGAAAAGGAGCAGGGAGAAGAAAATAATCTGATATTTCCTGCCGCTTTCTCCGAACAGACATCACACATATTTACCGATGCAGGACCAGAGTACATAAACGTATTCACATTCTGCTTCATATAGTCCCATTTTTCTTCATTTATACAAGTTCTTTAACTGAAGAATACCTCTACAATTCTTTAGAGCAGCGGTTCCCAACCTTTTTCAACTCAGGGTGCACTTACAAATCTACATTTCAGCCCACATTCAACCATGAATTCAGCCATGAACAATACGGAGGCTAAATAAAGTTCTCAAGAGTACTTTTTATTTTAATTAGAAAAAGGAGCT
>NW_011361820.1:0-2668 GCF_000735185.1 Notothenia coriiceps
TGTTTTCACCAAGAGAGACACAGTGCTTGAAATGTATGTTAATGTTGTTAATTATTTTGTATTGTGATGCTTTGGCAACATTGTTTAATTTAACTTTCATGCCAATAAAGCCCCTTTGAATTGAATTGAATTGAATTGTGTTAGGCAACATGAAACAAACAAGGTTTTATTTGATCAAATGAAACGTGATGTCTTCGTCATTATGGGAAATGTAACAGTTACCAAGTATTGTTTCAAAGTTATATATTGAATTGTACTTGCAACATGGGAGATACCCAACACTATCATTGCATAGTGGTATGCAGTATACTTTTGCAACTACATGGTTAATATTTACTCAATATATTCAGACACCCAGATATTAGAGATAATGTAACCAAGGATTGCATTATCTGGAAAAAAGAAGCCCACAAGACATTTCATCATATTGAGAAGGAAGAAAATGCTTCCTGGTGTTGTTCAATTGTTAATTACATAACTAATTTTCAAAGTTTGACATAATCTTACTCTGTTTTTTTGCTAATGCTTTCTTGCCAATAACACAAACGTTGGTCTGTGTAGTGATAAGTCGCCTGGAGGCTCAGTATCTTATTAAAATAGTTTACTAAACTCATCAACGAGGCTAAAATGACATCAGGGACTCAGAGAGGGTTTGAATTCACAAACAACGAGTATCCCTGGTGATTCATAAAAACCTGTGTGACCAAAAAAAAACACCATCTGCTTCTCTTCAGAGACACATTATCTCTACAATGTCAGAGGTATTATCTGTTTCCTCCGCAGGGCTTTCTCTGACACTCTGCTACATCTTGATCACCTGCACAGCATTACGCATAGATGGAAGTGCCAAAGTTTAATATGCTCAACTCAATTTAGGTGCGATAAGAGCGGCACCGTGGCATTGTGAATCCAAAGTGTGCCCCTTAAATGAAGCTGCCCCCGGCCCCTCTGACTGCTGGATTTCCCCTTGGGGGTTTGGTGGAATACCACAATTACATTCTCCTTGTCAGCCAACTCCATCTCCATTCACAGGGCAGGGCCATAGTAACTCTGTCACAGTAATCTCTGCCACGGGAACTTCAATCAGCTCTAATTAAACACATTTTGCATGACGGGGAGCCGTTAATGTTGTTGTGAGAGAACAAGAGCAGCTAAGTTTGCTCTCAGATAAGGCCCCAGTCAGGATAATCTATTTTTGTAGAGCAAATAATATAGTCAGTGTTACCAGGAAGACTGAAACAAATGGCAGCAACAATTTGATTGGGTGACAATATGTGCTGTGGCAGCAGAGATATAAAAGACAAGCTGTGCAGTGATGCTGTCAGCACCCCTTGTGATAAAGTGCTCAAAGAAATAGCAGCTGAACCTAAAAAGATAAAGGACACAGGACATTCGACAAAAGAGAGGCAAACCTTGACACTTTATTAAATTGTAGTTGTATCGTTATGTATTTAGCACTGTCCCGTCGGGATTGCTCTTTTTATTACTTGCGACTCCTCTGACGCTTGTATTGTTTCACCTTGTAAGTTTGTGTGTGTGTGTGTCATCATGGCACATCATTGAAATATAGTTTAACTGGAACTGACACAGAGGAGCTTTTAAGCACTTTGTCCTGTGTGTCTGTGGAAAGATTTGTCAGCAGAATAGCATCGTAACCATGCTCTAAATTCTGATATAAGCATCTTGTCTTACTGTTTTTGGATACAATTAAGGTTGTGTCTAAATTTGCGGACTTCTGTAGTTGCAGTAGTTATGCTATTTTGAGTGCCACCATTACTTTTATTGGGTTAATTCAACAATATGCAATGATTTACTCCTGCAAACAAAATCGTTGCTAGCTTGCTAACAGCAACGATTGTCATGTCACGTGAGTAATCATATAGCAGCGTGCTTAAGAAAGTACCCAAAACAAACCACAGCTTGGAGCTATAGCAACCCAGTCTCACGGCGTTTCCTGTTATAGTCACGAAATAAATGTAATTGATTAATCTATTGATTCATGTTCACCAACACGATTTTCCCATTTTTTTCGTGTCACGGAACGATTTTAAAAGCAATGTATTTCTATTGGTAGTATGTTTCGTGCCTGCACCACATCTTTTGTCCGGTGTCGGTACCAGATGTGTTCGGGGTACCATATGTGTTCGGGGGCCGTCTCTTACCAATGACGTCACGCATTGTACGCATTGTGATTGGCTGTACGGTAATTTACCCAGGGGTGCTCGGGGGCAAATCACATCTACAGATCATGACGAACCGAATTGAATTATTCCTATGCTCCTAGCGTGTGAAAATGTTTGTGAAAAACATGTTAAAAAAACATGAAAACGGAGCAATGGCTGTACGCCATTGGCTGTACGGCAACTCAAGAGGACCATCATACACGGTCAAATTCCGAACATTTAAACATAGCCTACACTTCATTCTTTACTTTGTCCGTTATTATATGTAGAAGATGAAATACCTCTCTGAAAGGTCCCAAAGTGTTCATTTTGATGGGCTGTCTTCTGAGTGGTTAAGCATCACTAATGATTTTCTGACTTCTGACTGCTTTGGATATATAATTACACCACAATAAGGTTTTACTATCACAGTGCACTGAGAAACTGTAAAGCACTTACGCATCACTGTACACTGTAAACCAAGGCGGTTTTGCCATCACTTACTG
>NW_011361821.1:0-3200 GCF_000735185.1 Notothenia coriiceps
CCTTCTATTTGCCACTATTATAATCATTATAAAACATATCATATATATTATTCTGAAATAGTCCAATCTGCACAATGACTACTTTTACTGTCTCTACTTTCACTAGATTTTGATGAGAATACTTTTCTACTTTTACTCAAGTACAAGACCTGAGTACTTCTACTTTTACTCAAGTACAAGATCTGAGTACTTCTACTTTTACTCAAGTACAAGATCTGAGTACTTCTACTTTTACTCAAGTACAAGATCTGAGTACTTCTACTTTTACTCAAGTACAAGACCTGAGTACTTCTACTTTTACTCAAGAACAAGATCTGAGTACTTCTACTTTTACTCAAGTATAAGACCTGAGTACTTCTACTTTTACTCAAGTACAATATCTACTAGTACTCAAGTACAAGACCTGAGTACTTCTACTTTTACTCAAGTACAAGATCTGAGTACTTCTACTTTTACTCAAGTACAAGATCTGAGTACTTCTACTTTTACTCAAGTACAAGACCTGAGTACTTCTACTTTTACTCAAGTACAAGACCTGAGTACTTCTACTTTTACTCAAGTACAAGACCTGAGTACTTCTACTTTTACTCAAGTACAAGACCTGAGTACTTCTACTTTTACTCAAGTACAAGACCTGAGTACTTCTACTTTTACTCAAGTACAAAGTCTGAGTACTTTTACCTTTTCTTAAGTACAATAACTGAGTACTTCTACTTTTACTGAAGTACAAGATCTGAGTACTTCTACTTTTACTCAAGTACAAAGTCTGAGTACTTTTACTCAAGTACAAGAGTACTTCTCCCACCTCTAGTACATTGCAATATATCGGTTAGCTGTTGTAAACTTCTAAGTTTGGACTCAACCAAAATGTTCAATCTTAAACATGAAGTGCTAAAGTGCTAAAGACCTACAGACAAAAAAAGGGGCATTTGTAAACTGTGTAGCGTTGATTCTTGGTAAAGTCCATAGCAGTGTTTGCATGCACTATGATGAACTGAATGTAAACACATACATCAGAAGTGAAATGAGTGCTTTTCTGATTCAAAGGACAGAAAACAAAGCACAGTTGTCTTCTCTTTGAAGAGAACAAAGTATAAAAGCATATATTTATGTTCACTTTGACATTTACTGAGACACAAAACTCTATTCAGACAAAGAAAGACTTTGATCTGAAAACACCTGAAAGCCAAATGTCAAAACAGTCTCTGCTCTGATTGTGAACCAGCATCAGGACACATGTTTGGTGAAAAAGCCCCGATGGTGAGGATCGGTGATGACAGCTGGAGAGTTTCCAACTAACTCCAAAGGGGCATTTTTAAACAGTGTAGTGTTGATTCTTGGTCAAGCCCATAGCAGTGTTTTCATGCACTATGATGAACTGAATGTAAACACGTTCATCAGAAGTGAAATGAGTGAGTGAGACCTTTTTGGATTTAATTGTGAACTGTTGGCTGAGGGTTTGTTTTGTGGGATATTTGAAATATACCTGCTATTCGTGATACAGAATCATTTTGAGTTGTATCTTTTCTTATTTTCTAATGTCATTCAATGTTGGGTGTGTGCTATGAGCTGTATAAGCCTTTGTGCAGTACTGACTTACTCAACTGTGACGAAACAAATCTTAAATGTCAGGAGAGAGACCTGACTGACACCCCAAAGGAAAATCAATAAACCTACAAAAATAAGTCAAACTGTCACAATGTGTGACGAGGGGCATCTTCCCTTTACTGAGACCGAAAACTCTATTCAGACAAACAAAGAGTGTGTGACGACGGCCTCTTACCTTTCTGGCAGTGGTTGGAGTTCCAGCAGCGGTAGTTGTAGTTGTTGTTGAACATGGTCTTGCTGCACTGAGGGCTGTTCTCCATGATGCCCGGACAAACATCGCTGCATTCCTTCGACTGTTTGTTCCCGGCGATGTAATTGTTGAACTCGGCGTCCAGAATAAGAGACCAATCAACAGAGTCCAGGTAGCAGAGCTCGGGGTTTTTCTCGATCCGAATGGCGCCTCTCGTGATGTTCCTCAGGTTGAGAAGCCCGATGTCCTTCAGACTGGTCATCTCGAAGATCACCAGGGCGTAGTTGTAGAATAAGTTTCGCCCACGGATGACGGCGAGGTTTGGAAACAACGTGCTGAGGCTGTCGAGGCCGGAGACGCGGAACAGCAGCAGGTAGTCGGTGACCATGGTGAGCTTTGGGAAGCTGAGCGAGCGGAAGAACTCCTGGTTGATGTTGTTATTGTTTTTGTCGCCGATGAGCAAGATCTGCAGGTATCCCTCCACCACCGTGCAGTTCTCCAGACGCCTGAACTCACTGATGTCGTTCCCGATGTCGATGCTGGGGCCGCAGACTGCAGGAAGGGAAGACACAGAGAAGATTATGAGGGTGTGAGGGCGAATTTTAGGATCGTTTCTGGATTCATCGAGTATTTGTTCAGATTAGATTCCTTTATTGTCACTACACAGAGTACAGAGAAATTCCAAGCATTCCCAGACCGTATAAGTATAATTTTGACAATACAAGCTAAAAACTTTTAATATATAAAGTTATTATAAATTGGACCTATGATACATTGAACAGTACGCTCACAAAACAATACAACATTACCATAAGAATACAAGAACAATACGGTCAAGGCAGTTTAGGATGAAAAATGTCAAAAAGAACAGTTTGAAAAGTCCACTAAAGTCAACAGGCGCTTTCACACCAAGTACTTTTCCCAGGAATAGTTCCCGGAACTTTTATTTCCTGGAACTTTTATATCCTGGAACTATCTAGTAAATCGCATTCACACCGGAATAAGTCCCTGAGGGAGCCGCTGACGTCACTTCTTCTTCTTCTGCTTTGGGTTTACTGGCAGGCCGCAAACAACTTCTCGGCGTATACTGCCACCCGAAGTCCCCGGCCGGAAGTCCCCGGAGTTGGGGACTGGCTTCAGTAGAAGCTGCTGGGACTCCCAGCAGCTTCTACTGAAGCCTTCCGAATAAATCGACAGAACGCCGACACCTCCTCATCTCCACCGCTCCCATGTTTTATTTTGTGTTGCCATAATTTATTCTCTTTCCGTTGGTGCGCTGGGCTAATGCTAATGCTAATAATGCTAATGCGAGCAAATAAAATGGCGGCTTCACAAAAACTTTTCAGAGTTTTACGGGGCGTGGTTTGCAATTCGCCCAGCCAATAGAAATTGGAACCTTTTT
>NW_011361822.1:0-2473 GCF_000735185.1 Notothenia coriiceps
CTGAGGGCACTTGTCTCAATAGCATGTTTTAAATTGAAGTTGTCTGAAGTCCTTACCACCAGCTGCTCTTGCAGTAATAAGTAGTGTACCTTTCTTACTGTCCTAATGTGCACAATGTAGTGACAGCTTTTTCGTCTTTTGTTTTCTTATTTATTTTCTCTGTATTTTATATGTTTGTGTTATGTGTAATGTTGCTGCCTTCTTGGCCAGGTTAGCATTGAAAATGAGATTTTATCTCAATGCTTTTATCTGGTTAAATAAAGGTTAAATACAAATAAAATAAAATTGTTGAGGTATACTAAAATAGATTTATATTGTACAATTTTCCAAAATCACATTGGTTTCTCATACAGCATCTCTGTAAAGTATGTGTATTCACTCTCTGTCCTAAACGGCTTGTTGGAGCTCCTGCCCCCCCTCCCTATGAGCCCAGTGAACGTCTGCGAGACACAGCCCGAAACCAGCCCGAACACACACCCGCAGCCTGGCTGGGAGTTTGTGTGTGTATGCTCACACACAGCCTCGCCACGTCCCGCCATCTCAGGGAGGGGAAATCGGTGAAGCTGCAGCTGAGAAAGAATTTAGTGTCTGTGTGAGGAAGTCCGCGGATTGGTCCATTCGGGTATGGGCACGTCACTGTACCCAGGAAGAAAACAATGGAAAAAGAGAAATCTCCAACGAGGCGTTTTGGAGCAGCATAGACAGGTCTTTTCTGTGCTACAGTGTGTACTTTGAGGGTTTGTGACTCTGCAGACCGTTTACATGCATAAAAAGCTTCATAACACACAAGGGGACGGGTAATAACCCAAAAAGCATGACATGGGACCTTTAAAGTGCAAATTGCTTGTTGCCTGCATGATTGACGTGTATATCCCACATAACCATCCTGACATTTGAAATTAGGATCAATTGTTGTATTTAAACACATTTTCTTTTTAAGCAACAAAAGGTAATCTCTTTTGACACTTGCATTTGGAATCTGATGATATCTTTCACCAAATGTGTAAATGTCTGTTAAACTGGTCGTCATCGTTCTGATAATCTGAATACTTTTATTCAGGGAAGTAGACAAAAAAACTGTCTAAGATTCTTTCTTACTATATGGCCGAGGTATGTTAGAGTGAAGTGAGAACTGTGGGATCAAAAACTCACATGATAGCAAATAAAAGTTATTTATGGAGAATATGCTTTGAATTTGTTTTGAATTTTCAGACGAGGACTTTGAGTCAGCAATTAAAGCCTTGAATGGAAAGCTCTACCTGGATCCTCCTGAGAGAAAGGCCGCAGCATGTGGTGATGGTATGTCTGTCACGCACTGTTTTATCCAATTACTGGCCCCTCACTTTTGGCTTTTTTCAAGCACAATGTTGGTTCAATACATCCTCAACTGACGTCTTTAGGGCTTCGTTTCATAAATAATGATGTTTCCAATACACTAGTCAATACATGGCATGCTATTCCTAGCCCTAAACCTGCGTGTCCTGTATGCAGAGTCAGACTGCCAGGTGGTGTGGGAGAAGAAGCCGACACCGGAGGAGGAGGAGAGGGCCAGGAGGTACCAGCTCCCCCCCAACTTCTTCTGTGGCCTGAGCACCACAGACAGTGACACGGACCTTGAGAAGCCTGAAGACTTCGACACAGAAGTCCGCAAGGCTCAACAAGACCTGGTAATGGACCTAACACTTATAAAGACTGCCATATTTATACGGACAATAATAATGCAAATTGGAATAAGCATGTAAGCAGACAGTACCTAAATTGTGTAAACAAGGGGTCAGCTGTCAAGTCTTAAGGCCCGGACACAGCAATCTGACAACAAAGAACTGACACAGACGGATGGGGCTTTCCCGAACCTGTGTCGAGGGCTGGAGTTAAATGAAATCTCAGATTTGCCTTCTTAATAGTTTGTTTGGGTCCCTCACTTCCGTTTCGCTTCTCATGCACTGATTCGCTAGCTGAACAGCCAATCAGAGTGATTTCTTTTGCCGACTGCCCGCCGATTGAACATGTTGAATCGGCGGTTTTTCGGCCGAAAAGGCGTCGGCCCGGCTGAAAAGACCCGACGGTGCGGGACACACCAATCTGAGTAGGGCATGTCGACGCTCATCGTCGGCCTGACGCCCACCAACGCCGATAATCGGCCTGGTGTGTCCGTGCCTTTAGTGGCACCTGTTTATACTGACAGATAAGTAAGCCATTCAGCATCAAATTATAAAAAAATGACGCACAATAAGGGGAGTGTCAACACAGACACCTGTCAACCCGCACTCTGCTGTTCCTCAGCGCCGCTCCCCCTCCCTCCCACTGAAATTATGAATGAAAAGTGCATAGTAATCATAGATAACACGGCAGGGTCCGTGACAGTTTGTTTTCATCTGATTTCAAATAAACAAAGTCTTGGTTTTTAGAATATTAAACTTGTTTCGCCAAATTCAGATGATAAATACAACTTTTAAGCTTGTACAGGCATAAT
>NW_011361823.1:0-16205 GCF_000735185.1 Notothenia coriiceps
TTCAAAGGTCTTTTATTTTGAAACTCTACATCAGAATGTCCTGATTTTTTCTGAGTGACTAGATGGGATGTCCTGCTATCACCCTGAATTGAAATGAGTCTTTGATACAAAACAGTTTTTGTTTTATTCTCATCTAAACACAGAGGGATGATTTTTTTTTACTCTACCGTAATGCATAGGATATTCGCGCACCCCAATATCACGTGAGGGCTGGCTTGACTAGGTTTTCCCGAGTGGAGGCTGGCTTGACCGCAGTTAGTTTAGCATACTCAGCCCGACTCAGCCTGGTTGTTCCTGGCCCTAGAACCACGATTTTATGGGGCCATTACATCACCAGAAGTCCCAATTTAAGGGGTCATTTCTCCCAAAAAAAAAATGTTTACTCACTATATCAACAGCCCCACCAAAAATATTTTCCACCACCCGCCACTGGTCAGAGTTGGGATTTTGTTAGTCTAATGGGGCCACCTTAAGGTGGGGCATAACAGGTTATGGTCAATATATAAATGTAAACCAAAAAATGTTCTCTATTAAGTTTTGGATGTATAAAGAACCAGAGTTCCCTGCCTATACTGTATGTCAAGCATTAACTTCAGTTTAGCATTTTTGGGTAATTGCTCAAAAGCTAAATCATTAGCTAACTGGCTAGAGCTACAGTAAGCTAACACGCCTGAGTAGCCCCTATTTAATACAGTGTATGGAGCAGACATACCAATACCTGCTAATCAGTGCTAACATAAATAAAATAATACTGGAATTTAACTTACTGAAAAACACAGACTTCTTGGACGGTCTGTTAGTACGATACATCCCAATGGTCGTAATGTAGGCTCAATAACAACTTGAAAACAGTCTCAGCAACACGCACGTGATACGGGCCCCCAGAACAGTATCCGCGGGAGGAACATAATCCTAGCAAATGAAACCTTGCTGCTCATCCAGTTGACTCCTGACTCTTTGACGGCGGAGAGGGAATATACAGATATCAGTGCAAAATGGATATGTTTAGTTCACTAAAAGCATGAGCACATTCATGCACAACCCTACAGAGTAAGACTTCTTATCAGCAGCTAATCTCATTAGCTCATTGCTATACCTACATTTTTCTCATAGCAGGAGAAAGAGAGAGGATGGTCTCTTCTCATACTATGGTATACTAGTGGGTCTTGACACACTAGGGAGGGGAGACATATTTGGAATGCTTAAAATGTAGCATTGCACTTCCACAAACTTGACACATTGGTAACTGCTGGACAGTAAGACCTCACATTGTTTTTTAAAATGCAGATTTTTTTCCGTATTAATTTTGAGTCTAAGGACTCAAGCCTAAATGAATATAAGACTGTGGAATCATCAGGATTATTTTCTCAGACTTTGCGAAGCCCACTCATAGAGACAAGACATTGAACAAACCAGAGTACAAAATGTTGACAGAACTCATATTTTAATAATTCTTAACAAGTATAGGTATGGATTTACACTCAGTTCATAACTTTGTTTTTTATGCTTTGTATTTTTGTACATATTCTGTGCGTGCAAGGCAAAGATAAACAAGACTGTAGAAAATAACTTCTTTCCAAGTATGAGACGCAGGCTCAGGAAACTGAACTGAGGTCTGCCCTCTTACAAAACACACACCATCCTCCACAGCCACCTGAGAGTTTGATAGAATAAATATACTCCTGTTGCTATCTCACACTATCTCTGATCATATATTGGTCATATCTGGTCTCTTATGAAATGATAGATATGGTGATTATTACATATGTGTGTGTCTAATGTAATGACCCTAAAATGTCACATATTGATGTGATTCAACAGAAACATGCAGAGCTTTAGTGTCCCGTGTGTACATTTCAAGATACTAAAAGGCTGATAGTAAAAAATAAATAACACTTAACAAGGCAGGATATATTTTTCCCACATCGATCGCATGATGAGATTGTTAGAAATATTGTAAGGGAAATGGATTTGACATTGTTTTCAATGTGTACAATTATTTGAGAAAATAATCATAAAATTGGGTTTTTTCCTTTATTTGTCAATTCCCTTTTCAAGATGTTGGTTAACTAGGATGTTTTGGTATATAAATGTAAAAACATCAATGTTTTATGTTTCTTAATCCTAGTCTGGTGACTGGTCCCAAACCTCCAAGTTGCTAACCACATTTGAAAATAAACTGATCGATTCAAGTCTGGCTGTACTGTTGATTATGTGAGCCAGTTTAGCCTTTTATAAGCTTAACTTCAATAATCATAACTGAAGTAATCATCCCACTGTCACACTCTGAACCTGGTGTTAGCTGTTTGCCCCTGTAGCACATGAGGAAATGGTATTGAGGGTTAGTGTATTGCTGTTTTCTTCCTGGATAGTCTTATTGTATGGGGCGGCTGCAGTTAAGGAGGTAGAGCGGGATGTCCACTGAGATCTGCGATACTTTGACTGCATGTCTAATGGCGCATTTCCACTGCTAATATAGTTAGGCCTTGGTAGGCCAGGATCACTTTATGCTGCGTTTCCATTACAGTTTAGGAACTGGGGCAGTAACTATAGTAACACAGTATAGGCGGAGCCGTGACGTCATCTTCAATGCGAAACACAACACCAACACCAGCCGTTAGCTGGTTAGCACTCAGAGCAACACAGCTCCTCATATCTGTTCAGAATCTAGACAAAAGTTAAACAAGTACAAACCACAGACTGTCTGTGTCATGGCGAATACAGTCCGCTGGTTTATTTATGTCTGTATAGGCCGTTGTGGGTGAGTGTAGCGGTCGGTGCATATACAACGTTAGCTTAACCGGTCTCCATTCAGAAAACACGCATTTTAAAAGGTTTTTCGCCTGCCGTCTTGTCTGCAGACTTGTCAAAGCATTAATTCATGGTTTTTACTAACCGGTATCAGTATGTTGTTACTTCTGCATCATTTTGAAACGTGTATTACAATTAAATCACGGTAAAATATGTTCATTTTGTTGTAGTTGCCAGCGATTCTCTCACTAGTTTAGCATACTCAGCCCGGTTGTTGACCCTGAAAGAACCTCGATTTTGGAGAGCCAGAAAACTGTGAAAAAGTACCCGCTAGCCGGAGCTACGCCTAGTGGAAACACAACCAAAAACGGGCACGGCACGCTTGAACCGCGCTGTCTTTGGGCAAGACACCCAACCCCAATTTCCTCAATCAGTGTATGAGTGTGAGTGAATAAGCCTTAGATTACATGATGAGCAGTTTGGCACCCTGTAAGGCAGATCTGCAGTGTATTAACTGACAAACTAATTGTCAGTGTGCACTATTGAGTGGCGTAGGAATGAGTTATAAAGCCCGGAATGAGTTAGCATTTTAGCACTTCATGTTCCCTGGTCTAGAACTCAAAGTTTTTTGAAGGCGTTTTCAATTAGATGCCTGAAATAAGGTCTGTGGTTAAAACAAGCTGAAGAGATGTTCACGTTTTGTTCTACGACATAAAATATTTCAGCGGTTGCTAACATGTGACTAAATGTCATCACACCAAATGTTAGCCGCCTTTAGCTTAGCTTAAAATCATAAAAGTGGTGTTAATATGTGGAGATGATCCTGCTGAACAAAATGTGTTAGTATCATAAACGTGTGTTTGCCACAGATCTCATTTTTGTAACATTCCAATGGAAATATCCCACTGCTTTGTGTCGAGGGAGCCATGGTGATGCTAACTTCCCGGTCGGCCCACAAAAAAAATCGTCATCACTGCACCACTGTACAGGAGCAAAGAAACTCTCTCCCAAACAGCTATAGACAAAAACAAAAGCAGAGGATTACGAGGGGAAAAGTAGAGTTAAAAACATCATGCAATAAAAAATGTGAGTTACCACAAATGCCCAATTTAAAAAAATGTACGCAAAAGAGGGCCATATGTATAAATGTGGATGAAATACCAAAATCCAATTGATGGAATATGTCCAACTAGTTCAAGAGCCTTTTTCCCTGAACCCGTTCATCTTCGGGAAAAAAATATCAACAAGGAAAAGTGAAGAGATATACTCTTTTAATTGTAAATTACACCATGTGCCTTTAAATCCCTTATTAAATAAAAATGATAACATATGAAATAAGTGAGTCTTTGACATGATGTGTTAATGAGCCACACTCATAGACGTTCTGTTCAATTAGCCATCCTTGTGTGGAGATCACACAATAAAGATATCTCAACCACACACTCCTGTCAGTTACTTATGCAGCTGATGCTGTCTGTGTCCCATTTCAGACCCAACCTCCTTGGAAGGACTCAGATGACTCTTAAAGGTTTCCTCAGACTGAATGGAAAGTGAGTTTACAGGCGATCAGTTGCCTTCTTAATGCAAACATGCAATGGATGCAGATTTTCCCCTGATGATGCATGTTAAAACAGCTGCCCTAATCAACGTAGAGATTTTGCCCTCAGCACAACAGGCCACGGGCTTGGGAACCACATGGTCACTGGTCCAAGTTATAAAATATACGTGGTTTGGACTAGTAGCTGGAGATGAGCCAGTTCACCTCCTGGATACTGTCGGGATGTCTTTGAGCAAAGCACCAAACCCCCAACAGCTCCAGGGTGCTGAACTGCTGCAGCCCAGCACTCTAACAGCTGTTCATCAATTGCATTCATTTGTGCATGTGTGTATTTCATGGCCTACTGTGTAAAGGTCCTGTTTGTCATGTAGTTTTTCCACTTTTTAATGTTTTGGGTGTTTGACCACTGGACGGTTTGTGCAGTGTGTGTTTATCCACCTCAAACGGACAGTACAGCGACTGTGCAGACGTTCGCTGTAAGATGGCAACAAAACATGCACCAACCATGTGCACTAAATTAGAGCCTGTATCCACATAGCGCCTTTTCTGAACACTAGCATATTTTTCTCAATTGATTCAAATGAGGAGTGAGCACATGCGGCAACGTTGAGAATAGACCAGGGTCTTTTTTTGATGCTGCAAATGCTTTGAGATGAAAATATAAAATATTTTCAGAAAAGCGCTGGCGACATCGCTGTAGAAATGTTCAGCTAGCAAAACAAAGACATACAGCATAGTTTGAGCAGAGCAGGTGAGTGTTGTACTCTACCCATATTTGGATCTAGTTGTGACAAGCTCAATTATACAATGTGTGAGAGCAAGAATCCTCCAGTTGTTGCTAATGGTGAAACAAATTGGCAAACAAATAAAAAGTAGCTGAAATATTTAATAAAATGAAAAGGGGCGATGCTAGCCTGTCACGCAACAGCAACGTTGTCAAGACGTGGAGACGCTGTGTGGACACAGGGTCTTGGGTCTGAGACTTTCAAAGAGAGCACCCTGACACGGGACACAGCAGCTTTCTACAGGGGGGTACAACATTCATGCTGTTCTCAGACTTGGTATACCCTCCTATATCCTGATCTCAGTGATGTCACAGCCCCCCTCTCTTCCCAGGTGCGTCTTATGTCCTTTTTTAAGTCCGTGTTTGTGTTATTCGGACAGAGGGGGCTCAGTTCTTTGGTCTGCTGCTTTCACTGTGTGCATTTTAGAGAGCTCCTCCTGTGTGCTGTTCCTCCCCTCCTCTGGGGGGGGGGCTGTGCCAGGGCTTTTCTTCTTGAGGGACAGGGGGCTAACTCGCGGGTTTTCTTGGGATTCAGATATAGCTGAGATTGTGCCGGGGGTCTTCTCTTGGGAGGGTGGGGACAGTAGCCGTTTTTCTAGAGTTTGAGGAAAACGGGGGCCTGTGCTGGGGCTCTTCTGCTCAGATGGGGGCGTTACAGGGGGCTTTTGGAGACCGTGGGTCAGCCTCTCCAGGACGGGTGGGGGTTTGTCGGAGGCTGCAGTTGGACTGAAGAGTCGGGCTGCTGATGCTTCTATGGAGGAGGGACACGCTGAGCCTGGGGGGAGGGGCTTAGTTTCAGCTCCACAGCCCATCCTGCCTCTTTCTGCCTTCAGCTCCTTTTCATCCTGGACAGTCTTCCTCTTCTCTTCTTGTTTCCCTGCGTGACCGGCTGCATGGAAGAAGAACAGATAGACAGATGTAAGCACTGAAAGAAATGCTGCTCCAAAAAAAAGTACAGAAATAATGAAAACACAGCGTTTTTGTTTGTTATCGTTTTTCACTTATTATAAGAAAAATATCTGCCAATAGAACAAGTGAAAATCTACGGAGCCCCCTAGGGGACATGGAGAAGAAAAAAAAAATGTTTGAAAATAAAAATAAAAAAAACCTTAGCGAGATCTCGCAATACTTTTGCGATATCACGCAAAACCCCGTTGCAGTTTGTAGACGGTCCCTAAGCACTCCTCTCCCTCCTCAAGCTGCAGATTGTGACTAATTCTTGATGTTTAGCTCGTATGACGGCGCGTATCGAACTGTTCTGATAAAAATGACTCTGTAACTCGTTGTCTTACAACGTTATGTTCATGAGTTATTGATCCGCGAAATTCGAATCTGTCAATAACTCAGCTCAGAGGGACGTGCATGTCCCCTCGCTCTAAATGCTCTCTTGAGGTGTCTTCACTTATGTGAAACCCTTTCATATATACAGGAGGGTGTAACGGTTCACAAACATTTCGGTTTTTATGGTCACGGGTTAGGTTCGCGTACGTTTTCGGCTACAGCAGAAAAATTATCCAAAACATATATGTTTTTGGGTTTTTTAAAATTATTATTAAACTGTGAATTAATGTATTTGCACTCAAAATACACTACGATATAATAAAATAAACGATAAGGGTGCAGCATTTCGATTAACTGAAATGAATCTGCTATTTGAGACTGTGACTGTACTAGTACCTAAGCAGCCAGTCTGACTTTGGACCTTGCTTGTCATTGTATTTTCATGTTTTTTTAAAGAAAAATTAACTTGTCCACATGGCCTTCCGAAAGGGCAGATCTACTTGCACTAACAATGCTCTCCTTTCCTGCCCTGTAGAGAACACCCCTCTCGCTACGGTACAGAGGGTTAGCAGCATACAGCCAGGTAGCCGCTATTGCATTAACATGGGCAACATTAAGGATATTTGGCCTTTGTAATAGGCTTTGGCTCGGTTGAACTTTTTGCGAGTTGGTGGAGGCTTAAATGCTTAGTGGGAGGTTCTTGGGGGGGTTTTTGCCTACTTCAGTCTTTTTTCTTTTGGTACCGAGGTGATATTCACGTTCAGGTGATGCCTTTTCAAATGAGTGTGCAAGTTTGATGTATTGCCTACTGTATGTGTGAACAAACCTGTGCTATTGGCCAAGCCTGATGTTATTATCTTTAGTATTTAAGGCAAGCGGCCAAAGTAAATCGATGAACACTCCATTATTGTGGTTTCTGTGTTGCCATAGCAGCCCGAACTGACCAGGAGTACATTGAGCTTAAAATGGGAAAAGTTTTGAAGATCTCGCAACAAGTATTGCTGGATCTCGCAAAGGTTTTTGAGATCTCTTTTCTTATGCCCCTAGGGGGCTCCCGTAAAAAATCTGCATTTCGGTAAGATTTTCCTGAAACAAGATATTCCTGTATTTAGATAAATTTAATTCCTGTTAATTAGCTGGGAAAAGGGATTTTTTGGAACTATTTTGGACCCAGGATCAGGAGATGTTGTGTTACAATAAGCCAGAAATGCTTTCGTTTTCTGGTGATTTTCTAATATCCAAGTAATGATTTTTTTTAATTTTTTAAACAAGACGATTAATCTTTTCCAAATACCACACCTAGCTTAAGAAACCTTGTGACATGTTTCATCTGAGCTACAACTCAAAATAAGATGTTTTAAGAGTCTTTTGACTTAATAGATACCAGTACTTAGGATGCATTGTTTAAAATCATGCCTATATCTCACTGCCTTGTTTACTTCTTAAAGAGCAACTTCCAGGTTACAAGACCCTTGTGAATTAAATGTGTAGCGAACAATGCGATGAAGACACTAGATTTTTCAAAAAAAATACAAAACATATCACTACGTGACATTTCTGGCGTCGTTTTTGTAAGAAATGTTCACTTCGGCATAAAAAAGCCTCGGCACGTGACCTCCCGCCGTGTGCGTACACGGGCGGGGAACAAGGGGAGGGCGGACCGGTGTAACGTATTAATAAACATGGATCCAATGCTTGTTTCTACACAGAAGACACAGAAGAAGTTGAATATGAATATTCAAATGCAATATGACGGACCACACTTATAATATAGCCTGCTAGGCGTCCAAAGAGACCAGGAGCAGCCAAGGATTAGAAGACAATAAAGCCATCGGGAGAGAACTTGAGCTGTGGTGTGATGAGAACCAGTGCGAGAACTGGGGCAGCTGTCTTGGTGAGTGACCGAGCCGTTAGCTGCAGAATGTTAGCTAACGTCACATCACAACATTGTAAAGTTAGCTATCATATATCAGGCTATAACTAAAGTAACATTGATTATATAGTAACGTTACTGGGCGGGACTGTTGATACTGATCCATAACAGAAACTAATGCCGCCAAGTATCAGCCGTATCTCGCGTTCCTAATGCAACTCAACACTACGGTGCTGGTGTACCCGGAGGAGAGACGCGAGATACGGTGGATACTTGACGATCTGGCGGCAGAAAGGTTGTGGAGCCTCCGTTCGATATGCCGTTGTAAATGGCTTGATGGAAAGCAGGTGTGTAGGTCGGGGAGGGTGCACAGCTGATTGCAGCAGGTGAGTGGAGGTTGAGCCGGGAGCCAGGAGTGACAGCCCACCACGGCCACACAAACAACAACGACAGGGGGAAAAAACAAACACAAAGGAGGACGGCTGGAGCAGTATATGCCACCACAGCCGTTACCTAATGCAATGTCTTACGGTGCCCTGTGTACCGGAGGCAGAGTCCTGCACGGGTCTGATTTTCAAGACCGCGCTCCCGCCCGCACCCGCGACGTGCATACGAACCCGCCCCGCTACCGCACATATTGCCAATTAGTTCCGCAACCCGACCCGACCCGCCGGCACAAAGATCCGCAACCCGACCCGAACCCGCATATATATAAGCAGTGAAAACGTGCAATTATTAACACACGCAGTTGCATATTTGGCTCAAAAAGCCTGGGATGTTGGTTATTTTCTGCATCTAGGAACGACACCAAAAGCCTCCCAGACATGGATTTCGCTCTTGAGAAGAGTTATTGAAAATGCTGTATTCTCCGCTAGAGAGCTTCCACCCCAGCCATTTAGAATGTGGCGCGTTCAGCAGCAGATAGATCGCTGCAGAGGTTATGATTGATGCTCGTCCCGCGGGGGAGAAGTCTGAGGATTTAAACATTAAACCAAATTATTTATTTAATATATTTATTATGCAACACCCGCACCCGACCCGCATCATCTTTTGTTTTACCCAGAACGAACCGGAAAAAAGCGGTTGGAAAAATACCCCCGCAAATCACCTTTTTTGCGGGTCACCCGTCGGGTACCCGCGGATACCCGACCCGATGCAGGACTCTGACCGGAGGGGAGAGAGAGAGAGCAGCGAAGGGGGGGGGAGAGAGAAGTAATACGGTTTCCTGATAAAGCTGTGGAGAGTATGTGCTGCAGGGAGGTGGATGCACAACGCACCCAGGAACGAACGCTAGCTCCGGTCCTTTTTACTGTGGACTTGATGTCCTGACAGGCTGGTATTTTTGCAACCTGCACAAACACAATAGTGCACCATGATTACAAATGGTGAAATACAATGTAAAACTACCGAAAAATACCAGCTCCTTAAAACACAACCGCTCTACTCAACGCAACTCTACTATACCCGCGGTCAGAGAGCGGAGATGTGTCCCCTGTGTGATGTAATATGACGCGTTTGACGTATGACCTTAAAAAAAAGCCGTTTTTAAGAGCAGAGCTCAAATTTGCTCCTTTCCCTCTGAATTCCTGCCCTTATGTCTCGTAAAACATATCAAATCCTGCATTCACTTTTTTAATTGTAATTTTCAAGCAAGTTTAAGCATAAATGTAGAAAAAATAAAAACCTGCAAGATGCTCTTTAAGTTATTATGTCTATCTATTATAAAGACATATTCTGACTAGAGATTAGACAAATATAATTTGCAAGATTTGGGTTTTTTGCAGTGAGAATGTGTTTCAACAGAAAGAAATAAGCAACATGTCTCTTATATTAAGAGAGATGCAGAGTTCAGTTATGAGCATGAACCCTCCTCTCACCCTCCTGAGCTCTCTGTGCTTTCTCCACACAGGGAGGGTCTTCAGTGCAGGGGGGCAGGTCTCCTCTGGAGCCGCGGAAACGGATAGGAGACCTCTGCAGCACCGCCTTCAGCTCTGAGAGACATGGAGACAGATTTTAACTTTAATCTTGACCGTGTGTACAAAATAACTATAAAAGCCAAGTACACAAGTCAAGTAGTGTATCAGTATTTATGTATAAACAAAAGTAAAGTGAAATGTCAGTTTGTATCAGGGTTCTCCATGAGGGAACAGGGTGATGCTGAATCCTTATCAGCTGTTCTTTTCACAGCTTTAAAGTAGAGAACATTTAACATGTATGTAATATAAAGCTTGAGAGAGCGGCTTCACCCCTGGCCTTTTTAGGAATTTGCTTGAGAATGTTCCAGACAATTGTTATTCACTGCTGACGAAGGCCTTCATGGAAAAGGAGAATTTCAAGAGCCAGACAATTCTATCATGTTCTCGTTTCTGCTGAATCAATAACCTCGCTGTTGTTCCTTTAGTTTTCAAAGCCTCACCTTGCGTCATGGCCAGAGTGTCCTCATGGACCGACACAGCTCTGCGTTTCAGAACGGGCTTCAAGTGTTGCCGTGTCTTAGGAAGACTCTCTGAAAGTATACAAGTGAATAAACAAATCAGCTTTTCTTCAGCTACTAAATGTAGGAGGCGTGTGGCGTAGTGGTCTAGTGTGTTGGTGTTGGGATCAGGGGGTCACAGGTTCAAACCCCACTGCAGTCAACATGTCGTTGTGTCCGTGGGGAAGACACTTCACCCCAAATTGCTCCTGTGGGGATTGTCCACAGTATTGAGTATGTAGGTCGCTTTGGATATAACAAGTAACATGTAATAATGTAAAACCTACTAACATGTGGTAGACCACACACACATATTAGCACAGTTTAATATTGTCTGCTATTCACTCCCTAAGACTGTAAGAAATGTTGGGAGATAGCAATTTGCAATTTCTACTTTTACATTTTAATTATGTTATACCTGGTACTTTTTTCAATACTCACTAACTTCATAATGCTGCTACTTTTTGATTATACCTTGTATTTGTAACTTTACTTTTCATCCATACCAATCCACTTCTAATATGGAGGAGGATGTGGTTTCAGTGAGACGTACCGTCGGTCACTGACTGTGCTTTCTCCGAGCGCTCCTGTGTGCCGGGCCCCCTCCAGGCAGACGGAGCAGAGGGGAGCAGCTCCTTCCTGGGGGACAGAGTGGAGGCTGCACCCGGGGGCCGCTCCTGGCTGCCGTTCTGGATAAGAAGATCAGAGGATAAAACTCAGCGAGCCGTGACACAAACAATAATAATAATAATAATAATAATAATACATTACATTTATAAAGCGCTTTTCCTGGTGCTTAAAGCGCTTACAAGCAAGTAAAACAAAATAACAACAAAAGTAGAAAGTGCTAAGCTAGGTGGAATAAGGGCAAGGGGTTAGTTGATTAGGAGTTGAAGGCAAGAGTGAAAAGGTGAGTTTTGAGGGATTGTTTGAATGATGTGGGAGTGTTGGCGGATCTGACGTGGCTGCGGAGGGAGTTCCAGATTGTGGGGGAGGCTGCTGTGAATGTGTATGTGCTGACTGACTGAGCATGGAGGCAGGGAATGCATGTTGCAATATGGAAATCAAAAGTAGTTTATGGTGATACACCTAGCTCAGAAGTCTAAACAACCATTGTGGAACAAATCCTTACTTCAGTTGTAGTTTGTGCTACTGTTGATTTGTATTGTGTTTCTTGTCTTTCTAAAATTCAGTTCACCCTCAATGATAAATAATGGGAAGAAATGTATCACATATACCTCAAATGTGTTCATTTTCTATCTTTCTTTCTTAAGTGTATTCAACAAATATCGTTTTTTTCACTATATTTATTTATTGAATGTAACTTCTTTATGAAAGCAGTGCATGGTTTGTATCCCCCTCCTTCTGGCAACCTCCTCTCATGGTTTTTCTTCTTAGAGCTTTTCAGCAGTTGTCTTTCTTAACGTTGCATTGATCTTTTGTTTTGCTTATGCTGAAGCTTTTCATAATCCAATACATGCTGTCTTCTTTTTTTTTTTTTTACTTTCTACCCTTCAGAGCATTCTTCAGTGCACCATTTTAACCCATATGTTACAGGTGCTTTTCACAGAAATGTGATGTACCCTGCAGTATTTTCTTCTAATTTATTTTATCTTCATCATAATAAAGTAAATTTTCCTTAGTTTGAAAAAAAAACATATCCTCTCATTCTCTATTGGTTACTGAACTGTCTGCTTTTTGTAGTCTGCTGCCCTCCCCCCATAATGTTTTGTCAGCATTACAATCACCACACCAAATCTCTCTGTTTTCATGCCCAAACCTTCCTCATTCTTTAAAGGTCACATATTATGCAAAATCCACTTTTTCATTTCTTTTCTACATAAACACGTGTCCCCTCTGTGTAAAGATATTCTGAAAGTTTCAGGAAAAAAAGATTAGCTCACCTTTTGTCCTGTTCCATTTATATAAAAACCTGTCTGAAAATGAGCTGATCAGATTTTGGCCACTTTATGATAATAATAATAATAATAAATGGGATTTATTTAGCGCTTTTTTATGATGCCATAAGGTAACCCCCCCCCCCCCCTTACTCACCTGCATCTCCTCCTAGAGCACCATTGTGTTCTTTTTAACCAAATATCTCTCAGAGGGGCGTGGGGAGTGGCTCCTTATTTTCATCTAAAGTAACAGACAGAGGATCAGCACTTTTGAAATAGGGCTGAAACAGAGGGGATTATGGGATGCTACAATGATCTGTTTGGTGTTTGGAGCCAAACACTTCAGAGATTTTTTTTGTATATATCTGAGACCTATAATATATTGAAAAACAGTGTACTAGGGGATCTTTAATCTTGTGGCCTCCATGAATCAGCATACCCTAATTTTAATTCACAATTCAAATGGAATGCTGGTAAATTATAGTAGTTAACCTTTTTAATTGTAATTTTAACTGTATAAAATATGCTTTATACAAATGTTTGTTTATTATCATTTGATCAATGAGAAATAATCTCATGAATATTAAACATAACAACCTCTCAACATTACAAATATCCGCCTCAATTCAGCCTGGAACCTCTCTCATACAATAATACAATACAAAGTGTGTGTGTGTGTGTGTGTGTGTGTGCGCACTGTGATGGATCGTTGGAGCTATGTGTAACTCAAGGCATACGCTCAAACGGGAGCTGCCTGGACGCTGCAATCGCGCACTATCCGTGCTAAGTGTGCTGACTTTTCGTACAATGTGTCTGGCTACCTGCATAAAGTCAAGTGCTCGGCGCAGTTGTCGGCGAAATGTCGCTCCTCTGTTTTCATTGAAACAGCTCCTTATATCCGTTAGCGCAGCTAGCTAGCACCAGATGCTAACAACAACAATACACGTAAGGTGTGCCCGTTCTCTCTCTCTCGTTCGCGCCACACATACACACACCCTCCCGGTCCTCCCGATGGCCAGTCGGTGCCTGCCGGTGAGTGTGGAAGTGTGGTCTGCCGCAAGCGGACGGCAGGAGCGGGGCTGTCAGCATCAGCATGTAGATGGTATTTTAAAGTCGATGCGCTCTGAAACTACGGGGCGGCCGAGGACAAAAAATACACATGCGTTAATCGCGTTAAAATAATTAGTTGCGTTCATTTTTTATAAATGTTTTTGTTATTAACGCGTTAACTTGACAGCCCTAGTTTAAATACAAAATAATAGGTTCAACTTAATAGTATTGCTTTCAACTAACCTAATACAATAATGTGTAACCTGTTGACACATTTAATTCAATACATTTAATTAGAGTCAATGTTTAATTCTTTCAGTGTAACAAGTTCATGCTTCAAAGCATTTCCTCCTGTGTTGTTATCAGTTTAAAGTTATCATAAGAGGTAAATATTAACAAGGCATTGACATGACACTCTTGCTGCTGGGTTCCCTCTGAAGTTTCTGACTGACTGCAGTGTTACCTGTGCTGTAGTATCGCTCAGCCGGCCGTCATGGATGTGTCTGAGCTGCACCCTCCCTGCTGAGCTGCTGGGGGGGGGAGCGGAGGAGGGACGGGTTGCCCCCCCGGCAGGAGAGGCCGGGGTGGGGAGGGGAGGCTTGGCTGCCACGGCAGGTTTAGGCGGCAAGGGGCCGACTGGGCGCTCATGAACGGTGGGTTTTGGGTGAATAGGGGGATCCGGTCTGATGGGGTCCAGTGCTCTCATAGGATGTCTGGGGTCAGCTGGAAACAAGGTGCAGAGACAGTGAGTAGAAGACAGTGTGTGAATGATGCAGGGATGATTTTTGTAGGCCGACCGGGAAGTTAGCATTGCATGGGATACCTTAACAAAAAGCAAAAAGATTTCCTTTTGATTTAGAAAAAGTGCAGAAATTAAGCTCTGTGGCAATCACACTTTTGATACTTAGCCTACATGTTTTTTTCAGCAGGATAATCTCCACATATTAACACCACTTTATAGTAGTTGAATTATTAATAGTTATTATAATGTTTTAACTCCAGACATACACCAGTGGGCTATTTGCCAATATACTGTATATCAGCCGTAGAACCAAACATGAATATCTCTTCATCCTAAAATGGCGGTGGCTAGCAAGCTGCTAACTGAGAATGCTGAAATCCATCATGCCAAACATTAGCCACCTTTAGCTTAGCGCTGATGACATGTTGATAGGAAGTCACGTCACCACCTTATATTATCTTTGGATTTTTGGCAATTGAATTTACGCTTCATAAATAATAAAGTACTGTTAATATGTTGAGATTATCCTGTCGAACAAAACGTGTACAGTAGACTACCAGTCAAAAGTTTGGACACACCTGCTCATTCGAAGGTTTTTATTTATTTTAATTATTTTCTACCTTGTAGATTAATACTGAAGACATCAAAACTATGTGGAGGCCAGGTCATCTGATGCAGCACTCCATCACTTTTCTTCTTAGTCCAATAGCCCTTACATAGCCTGGAGATGTGTTTAGGGTCATGATGTGTTAAAAAACAGATGATGGTCCCAGTAAGAGCAAAACAGATAGGATGGCATGGCGCTGCAGAATGCTGTGGTTGCCATGCTGGTTAAGTGTGCCTTGAATTCTGAATAAATCACCAACAGTGACACCAGCAAAGCCCCCCCACACCATCACACTTCTTCCTCCATGCTTCACGGTGGGAACCACACATGCAGAAACCATCCGCTCACCTTCTCTGCGTCTCACAAAGACACAGAGGTTGGAACCAAACATTTCAAATTTGGACTCATCAGACCAAAGTACAGATTTCCACTGTCTAATGTCCAATCCTTGTGTTTCTTGGCCCAAACAATTCTCTTCTTCTTGTTGTTCATCCTCAGTAGTGGACCTTTGCAGCAATTGGACCATGAAGGCCTGATTCACGCAGTCTCCTCTGAACAGTGGATGTTGAGATTTGTCTGCTACTTCAGCTCTGTGATCGTTTATGTTGGCTCCAATCTGAGGTGCTTTAATTTGCAGTTTCTGAGGCTGGTAACTCTTGTGTATTTATCCTCTGCAGCAGAGGTAACTCTTGTTCTTCCTTTCCCGGGGGGGTCCTCATAGCGTTTGATGGTTTTTGCGACTGCTCTTGAGAAGTTCTTGAAATGTTCCGGATCGTCTGGCCTTCATTTCTTAAAGTGATGATGGACGATCGTTTTTCTTTACTGAGTTGAGTCATTCTTACCATAATATGGATTACAACTAGGGATCCTCCAATCGCCAATTTTGGGGCCGAGCACCGGAATCAGTATCGGCCGATACCGATCGCCGATCTGATCGAGTGGGCGGGGCCTATGGGGATCTTCCATTTAAAGTGATGTTTAAAACTCAGTTAATGGGGCTCATTCACTGGCGCTTCCACAAACAACAACCAACATCATTATTACATTCAAATGAAGTACATTATTCAAGTTTACATTAACTTTGGATAATAACACGGGATAAATATTTTCCTCTCTTCCCCTCTCTCTCTCTCCTGACAGCCTGTCAGTATCGTCTCATGCAGCTCACTGATCCAGTAATGAGTGACC
>NW_011361824.1:0-3427 GCF_000735185.1 Notothenia coriiceps
ACCGGGCCAACAACCGGGCTGAATATGCTAAACTAGTGACGTAAACACTCGACTGCTGAATGGTCAGAGAGAATCGCTGGCAAGGGAGCTACAACTACAACAAAATGAACATATTTTACCGTGATTTAATTGTAATACACGTTTTTAAATGATGCCAAAGTAACAACATACTGATACCGGTCTGCAGACAAGACGGTAGGCGAAAAACCTTTTAAAATGCGTGTTTTCTGAATGGAGATCGGATTGATCAGGATAAACTAACCTGTAGCTGGTCTGTCCACACTCACAAAAACGGCCTACAGACATAAATAAACCAGCGACTGTGTCTGTGGTTTGTACTTGTTTAACTTTTGTCCAGTTTCTGAACATTTATGAGGAGCTGTGAGCTCTGAGTGCTAATAGCTAACGGCTGATGTTTTGGTTTTGTGGTTTGCATTGAAGATGACGTCACGGTAGTTTTACGCAGCGTTGCTCCGCCCGCCAAACAGCAGATCGCCCCGCCTACACTCCGTTACTATAGTTACTGCCCTAGTTGGTAAACTGTAATGGAAACGCAGCATAAAGTGAGCCTGGCCTACCAAGGCCTAACCATACCGTACTAAGCCATGCTAGGTCCTGCAGTGGAAAAGCGACATAAGATACATACAATCATTGGTTGTTAGGCTGAGAGTGGCTGGTTTAAAAAAAAAAAAAGACATATGTATGCATGTAGACATATATATACATACATATGTAAATAAATACATATTGGCAAACAATAGTGGATACTGGTCAGTTGGCTATTTCAGATCAGCTGCTGAGAGTGACACATAGCTTGAAAATGTTTTAGGTGAGAGCTTCTGCAAACAAGGGGCCACTATGGCCACAAGTTGTAATAACAGGTTAATTGCAAATTGAATTTCCTTTCTTTACCAAGATTTTGAGTCAGTTGCCTTAAAGACGTAATCATTTGGTAACATGACTGGAGTAAAATGTGGCTAGACAATAGCCACCATAAGCTAATGGTTCTACCAAAACCAGACTGTTGCAAGGATGTTGCATTGTTAACTAATTTGGACGTTTTTATTTTTAAAAAGGAAGATTGTACTTTCATCAAAATGCACATTAAATGAAAGGAAATAATTTAGCTGTAGCTGCTTCATCAGATGATACAACTAATACACTTAATCATTAACACATCAAAACATATTGGTTGGATCAAGTGCAGACTCTTTCAGTTTAGTTTGTGTTGTTTATCTAATTTTATATTGAGTAAAACCAAGGCATAGTCAATTCTGTAATTCCAATATCATACATAAATCAAGAGGTCTTATCCGTCTCCCAGCTTGCACCTGTCACATATTTGTTTTCACCCCTTCTTATTCCACCAACGAACCCTAATCCAAACTTGAAGCAGAACAAGGCAGTTACTTTTGATTTTTTAAACGTTTGTCCCTCATTTCCGCAACTCATTCAATCCAAAATGTCCCTTTTTATTATACATCTTTAAAGAAGTACAGTACGCCATTTCTTAACATGTCATTTATATAAAAGACATCAATCTAGACAAGATGGAATTGTTCATGTTGTCATGACCTTGACTTTATACTGTAGCGACCCTAACCCTAACCCTATAAACCCCCCGTCCTGCAACAATATGCAAACTCAAAGTAATGGTGATAAATGACATGTGGGTGACAGAAGAGAATTAAAATGTCATGAGCCTTTTACCCGTTCAACGTTTTATACATCATCTGACACGGTCCAAACAGCCTTCAACATTGTCAGTCTGTTTATGTCTTACACTGTAAACCAAACTGTATTTTCTACCATAGTCGACTATCTTTCCATCAATCAAGAAGATTGGCACAGCTGCCTGGTTTTGATATTTTTATAAATCTCTGTGGTAATAATATGAAAGCTGATTGTTGATACCGTATAACACATGTACTGATGATAACATCTAATTTGATTTGAATCCAGGTTATATTGTGTTGAATTTATGACAGCACGATATTGGAAAAAAGTGACATTGACACTTTTCCCAGTGATATGTATTACAATATAAAAAAGTATGGAATTTCGACTATGATGATTCCAACGTACTTGTTTTTGGTTTAAAAAAAACAACCTTTCTGTGACAAAAATATTTTTCATACGACCGACCTTGAGTTTCTTTTGCAACCAAATCTTCCTTTGAGTGTTTTATTTATTTTATTGTCTTACTTTTAGTTTATGGTTGATGACTAGCTGGGCCTGCTTTTATTTTGTTTGATAAATTGAGCAAGAATGAATGGGATTGGTGGTTTGTAGTGGTTGAAAAGCCTGCATGTGGCTGTATGTTATTTTTCATTATTACATAGGCTTAGTTGAATACATGATTCTGATTGGTTGTTAATTATTGCTAACAGAATGCTGTGAAGGAAAACAGACCAATGCTAAGGAGGATCAAGGGACTATGTGCAGTCATAACAATCCACAGAAAGAAGTCCGGTCAATTAAACGTCAACTTTGGACAATAAACATTAGTTTTCATCCATCAGAATACTTTAGATTAATGATGGCTAAACTGCCCATGTGAAAAAAGAAATCAGAAGGAAAGAGGTTAAAAGACAGAGAAAGAAACAGAATAAAACAGACCTAAAGTAACACTTACAGGAACACGGTATGGGCTCTGGCAGTGTTTAAAGACTGGTTAATGGGAAAGAAACATAAACGGACAGTTACAGAAAACCTCAATCAGTCATCTTAAGTTACAATGCTATTGCCGCAGTTCCAGCCATTGGTACACCATTGATCCGACATTTGTTCTTAGCGGAAGCCATTTTTTTATATTTAATAAAAGAATATATATATAAATTAGGGCCGGGACTTTAACGCGTTAATTAAGATTAATTAATTACACAAAAATTAACGCATTTTAATCGCACTTATTTTTGCACCGCGGAACGTTTCTCACTGGATGAGTTTCAGGGGTACCGATTATACTGGAGCACCAACTAACGTTCATTACTTCAGACAACAACAAACCACAGTGAACAATAGTCACACGTGAACGAAGAAGCTGATGAGACCGCGTTGGTTGGCCCCGTGGATGGGACATTTTTGTTTTAAAAAACGGACGGATGGAAGCGTCGATAAGAGCACGGTTGTTTGCAAATTATGCAAAAAGGAATTCGCATATCACCGCAGCACATCAAGCCTCAAGTATCACCTCAATGCAAAACATATAGCAGCTAGCGTGGAAGCTAGCGTGGACGTTAGCCCGACTCAGAGTACAAGGACCCACACCCAATTCGCGTTGATCAAACAGTGGCCTATGCAACAGAGAGATTTTATTTTTCATCAGGATATTGGAAGAATAGGAGGGATTGAGGTCAATCACTGGCACTTTTTTATTTTATTTTAAATGGTACACTTTATGTTGAACTATTTATTATGTTGTTGG
>NW_011361825.1:0-565 GCF_000735185.1 Notothenia coriiceps
CAATACTTGCTTGCCTTTTCAACATTAAACATTAAAGATGTTCTCTTGGCACAATGGTGACCTCTATACCATACAATCAATTAAAACAATACACTACCTTCCACTGTTTAGATTTCAATAGCCAAAGGTTGAGGAGGATCATTCAACTTTTACATTTATTTCAATTTGTTTTACTGTTTATGATTTGACACGTTGCAAATAAAATAATAAACAAATTAAATACCCACCAGACCTGCTTTATGAGTTTTTACTGTCTCTGATGATCCTAATGACAAGAAACAATGTTAACGAATGTTACAACTATACCTCCTGTACAAATAAGGAGATACAAATTGAGTTCATATTTTCAAAAAGCTTTTATTTCAAACACCTGTTTCATTTTATTTTAAATATTTGTCCCCTAACATCCTACATGCCTCTCTCGCATGTATTTTAAATGATAAAAACAAAGTTACTTTTTAACTTTGGGACACACGAATGATAGTCATTTCAATTGTTAGTCCTCCTGGACTTGGCCGGTTCAGGTTCCTGTATTTGTTATTCTATTTAAGAAAAAACAATCTTC
>NW_011361826.1:0-517 GCF_000735185.1 Notothenia coriiceps
GCTGCTTGCTTTAAAAGTAGCACAATTCATTATGTCAAACCTTGGAAAGTATCTAGATATCCCTGCCCTAATGCCAAAGTAACTGCACACTGAATATGTGTCGCCGTTTGATGTCTATGTCTGGACCGCTGCGTAAAAGGAGGATTTCTGCCCGTTACTTCTCCGCTGTTTTCTTGTCGCTCTTGTCTTGTCAGTTAGAAGGCCAAACTGTATACAGTTAAATCGAACGGACTTCTTTCTGCAGATGTGAGCGTCCTTAACAACGGTCAATAAGTCCTTGACAGCGGTCTGTCTGTTCGGTATTAACAACGTGTCACGTGTTCCGAATTGACCAATCAGAATCGAGTATTCAACTAAGCCAGATAATGACAGATGGCCCAGGTACACTTCATTATGATCCAGTAGACTTCAATAGCCACTCAATATAAAAACTGAGCATAGTATCACGACTAACAGTGAACTATCGCTTTTATAAAAGTGCGACTTAGCCAATCGGCCAATATTAATAGCAGGAATA
>NW_011361826.1:547-1803 GCF_000735185.1 Notothenia coriiceps
TATAAAAACTGAAATGTAAAAACTAACAAACTTCGCTTAAATGTACGATTTATCGGCTTATTTTAATCGCAGGATTCCTTCCAATATTCTTGCAGATCTACCGTAAGCTAGCTAGCGAAAGTAGCTAACCTATAGTCATTTCCAATATTCTGAAACACTTAAAATAATGACACAGGCTATCACTGCCAAGAGAGACAGGTATGACCTTTATGATCCCTGAACTTAAACAAATGCTCCGGTTCCTGCTGTGTGCGTCACTTTTTATTGTCACTTTTTATTTTCACTTTTTATTGTCACTTGTCACGTTGTGTTTTGAGCTTCTTGCAGCGTTTTGTATTTGCAGCTTTTCGTTTATGCATCGCTTTTAGTAATGGTTCACGTGTTTCGTTGAGTTGGTAAACGTCTTTTCTAAACGCTGCGCATGCTTTGTGAAGTTTGTGAAGATGTTTCTTCATTTGCGTGTGTTTTGGCACATTTGTGTTTTTGCATTTGCATCTGTCGGCCACCGTGCATGTGACACTTTTGGCTTGCTTCGTATTTTTTGGGAGCAACTTTCCCTTTTTGAGACGCAATGATGTTCTTTGTTTCACCAAGAAAGTGATTATTTGGGGCTTTGGTGCAGATTTATTACAGATCAAATTGACTTTTGTAGACAATTCAGCCACCGGCAAAGGAGTCATATTTTATGATGCTAGGATTTGATTAAAAAATATTTACTTTTATGAGTCTATATTTATGAGTTATGCTCTTGGTATTCAGGCTCTGATGGTTCACAGTGTTGTTAGTGCAGCGGTTTGTATTAATCCAGCCATTTATTCCACTTCTCAAAGGCTTGTCTGCAGATCAAAAGGTGCTCTGTTGCTCCCGTCCACAACACTTTGAAAAGAGTCAGCTGGGGAGAGGCACAACAAAACATCCTACAGTGGCCCATGAGGTTCAATTCTCACATCACTACTTTATAGCACAGAAAAAGTGTAATTCGTTCGAGTTTTCAAGGATTTTTGTGCCGTGAAATCACATTCATTCGTGACCTTGATACATGCAGCAGCATAGATTTCTCTTGAGGAGTAGATTTACTCAACCCATCTGTACATTTGACACACACACACACACACACACACACACACACACACACACACACACACACACACACACACACACAGAGACACACACACACACACACACACACATTGGAAAGTGTGCCAGCTGAGCAGGATCGAAGCCTGCCTCATATCCTCCAAATCATTCATCATGTC
>NW_011361827.1:0-2060 GCF_000735185.1 Notothenia coriiceps
CAGAGTGTTTTACAACACCTCTGTTCATTTAAAAGTGTGTGTACATAGTTTTTGATCTAGTGACAAACTTAATGTTGCACTTCTGATAATTTAAATGTGGTTTCACCTGTGATGTACTGTATACTGCACTTCCTATAGTTAGTGTTTTGTCCCTTTCTGTTTACAACATGTTTGTTCTTTGTTAATTTAAAATACTTTAAAATGGTGTGTACATAGTTTTTGAGCTAGTGACAAACTTAATATTGCAATTTTGTTAATTGTATCATTTAAATTTGATTTGTACTGTATATACTTGACTGCACTTCCCATGTTTCGTCTTTTTGCTTTGATCCTTATTTTTTCTGGGCAAGCTCAAAGGGAAGGTTTTTATGGTGAGAAACCTAATTGCTGCGAAGCACTTTTATAATTAAATAAACATTTTCATTTACATTTTAAATTCATGGTGTGTTGCATTCTTTGTTTATAAATGTAGATATTATGGAAAATCTTGACATTTTTTTAGCTTGGGTCCCTTAGGACCACAACATTTCTGTTTTGGGTCTCATGCTGAAAAAGTTTGGGAACCCCTGCTCTACTGCATTGTAATCAACCTACTGTGTAGAAGCTCTGACGTTATCATATGGTTTATTATACTGTATCTTGATATTTCAGCCACTGAACGGCAGCAGCACTAAAAGATGGGCAATAATCATTGGTTTGGATGTGCACATGGTATATTTAATTGAATTCCCTTCAGAATGTAAAATAAAATAAAAGAGTAACTGTTAACTATTAAATTCAACTTTATATTTGTAAGAGCAATATTATATTGTTCATTTTTTTAAAAGCTACTTTGGCAGTTAATCGAATCATGGCTGATGTGTGTTCTCTTGCTTTAACTGACTTTTTATAATGACACTTAAAATTACATTTAAATTACATCTTACAACATCCAAAATGGCTCTCCTGTCAAGTTTGAATGATTTTCTGCAGAAAATCCACTGTCACTCATGCTCTTTGACTGGTATTAGTCCCAGCCCTGAAACATTGTCTGAAGCTCCACTTCTCATAGAATCTCCTCCCTGTGTCTGCACTAGCTAGCAGATAGTAAATCTATTCTGAGATTCCCACATGCAAAATGTTTGTGTTGTTGGCCTGATTTTTTAATTAAATAATTCAATGCTTTTGAAGGATCTGCAGAAAAGTCCTAGTCTAGCTCAGTCAGAGTGTGTGCCCTTGTGTTTCTGCTATGGCTGCTCAGTATTACCCTGACCATGAGCTCCACAGAGGGCTATGGGTGCTCAGTATTACCCTGACCATGAGCTCCAGAGGCCTGTGGGTGTGAGCAGTACCTGGGCAGACTCTGTGCTGCTCTGGGCCGTGATGGAGATGTACGGCTTGGAGGCTGTGGAGCAGGTGGACGTCCGGGGGGGCACTGGTGGAGGGGTCTTCTTATAGGTGGTGATGCAAGATGAAACTACACAGAAAGAGAAAGAGGAGAGAAGTAGATTAGATTAGTAGATTATTTCACAATGCTATCATTTACAAACTCTGCACCCAGCTGAACATCCGAGGCCGAACTCCTCCTACAGTATGAGCTCCACATCCTGTTTTTTCTAAATCCACAATAATCAATCAATCAATCAATGTTTATTTATATAGCCCAATATCACAAATGTTACATTTGTCTCAGTGGACTTCACAGTTTGTACAGAATATCAGTATGACAATACGACACCCTCTGTCCTTAGACCCTCACATCGTACAAGGAAAAACTTCCAGAGAAAACCCACAGTTTAAAGGGAAAAATGGGAGAAACCTCAGGGAGAGCAACAGAGGAGGGATCTCTCTCCCAGGATGGACAGACGTGCAATAGATGCCGTGTGTAATTTGAAAAGATAATACATTTGCAACATAGGTAGTCCAAATGTTTGGAAGTGCATGTGTGTATAATAGGAAGATGAATCCACGAGGATATCCATCCAGGACTTATGATCCAGGACCACAGCCACGACTCAAGATCCAGGACTCGCGATCCATGACACAGGACCACAGGATCATCCATGACTCCGGATCCCGGC
>NW_011361828.1:0-2566 GCF_000735185.1 Notothenia coriiceps
ACACACGCACGCACGCGCACACACACACACACACACACACACACACACACACACACACACACACACACACACACACACACACACACACACACACACACACACGCACACAGTGAGCTGCACGCCTGGTTCGGCTCACTCTGCCCCCCCGGCTATTTGACCCGGGGGCTGTAACCTAAAGACCTGATACTGGCAGCCTGTGGCTTTCAATCTGACCGCTCTCCCCCACTTATCTGGCAAATAAGCTCTTTTAATTGCTTACACACAGAGCCCTATCAGGCCATGTCGTGAGCGTGGAGATAAGGGTTACACACACTCAGGCATTAGTAACAGGATGAGAGGACCGCAGAAAAACAGAGCTGCGGGCTCCCAGGAGGACCAGGAGTCAGGAAATAGCTTTGGCCATCCTATTCATTTCAAGCCGTCCCTGCAGCTCTGGGATCAGCCAGGCAGTTGTTCCCCAAATCCAAGCTCATTGGAGTTTTGTCCTTAAAATGCTAGTGTGCAGTGTACTGTGGTTCTCAATGAGCAGACTGGGAGTGTGTGCAATCACACAGGTTGTTTTGTAAAGCTTGATTTTCATGCAGATACAAATAAAACTGTGAAGCATTCAGAATCCTTATGCTGTCCTTTCCGTGCTAACAATGACAACTGACAGATGTACACAGCAAGGACACACTAAATCACAAATTAGACAACAGGTGATTTAGAAAGGAATGTGTATGGATGAAGTCATTCAGGCTTTTCCCAGACTCTGGCAACCTTCCTTTCCAAAGAGATGTGGGCTGTTGGAGGTTCACTGTGTATTGTTTTGACCCATGTGGCCCGCATGAAGAGCCAGTCAACACAGCGGCTGGTAAATGTCAGCTACAGTAGCTTCTAATGAGAGCGCAGAGAGAAGAGGCTGACACCAGCAGAGGCTGAGGCGCTCATTTACATTCTGCCAGGCGACAGCTGGTTATATGAGGGAGAGAAGGAAACAGATTGGGGGGCAAACAATTCTCAGAAGCAGAAATGATGTCATTGGTTAAGTTGAACCTCAGAGGGTGGAGCCTTTTTTCACAGCACAATTCAATATTTTTATATAAAAATACAATATTTTTGCAAAGAAAAATAATGTTTACCTCAGCACTCAGCAATTTAGGGTATTTCAGCTGGTTGTTTAGTCTTTTCATTCACAATTTGGTTTGGTTCAGTCTCACGGTTCTCATCACAGACAATGTTAGCAACAAGCTAATTAGCATGATGGAGCATTGAGCAGCTAAAGAGTTAGACATTTCCCAAAGAGGGGTTGGTGCACGGAAAAAAGTGAAATGTTGACTTTATTTAAATGTATTTTGTCAACAGATTTCACATAACTGTATGAGGTTAGTTGAATAATATTAAATTGAACCTATTTAAACGTAATATTATTGCTTTCAGTTAACCAGTTAAGCGATAATATATCGATGTTGTGTTTACAGCATAGACTGTATATATAAATGGACGTAGTGTCCATGACGTTACCCATAGGATTCTGCAGAGTTGCCGAGAAGCCCTTAGTAGGCGGAGTCGGCCACTAACGATTGACAGCGACGTCAGAGTCTAATCCCGCCTGCTCCAAATAAGGGCAAAGAGGCGGAGCCGAGGCGGGACCTGCTGCCTCCGAACTGGAAGTAAACAGAGCTAGCTCAGGCTAAGAAGCTAAGCTAACATGAAATACATGCATACCAAGTTACTGCTAACAGTGTAGTTCCCCTATATAAACGTTACATTCATAATAAAATGAGACAATCTGCAAGAGAATTAGCTATATTTTGTTATTCTTAATGCTTGTCATTCACACGTTAAGAAAAGAAGTACCGATACATAGCAGAACAATTGTGGCGATGTTCAGCTTAATAAGCCTTGTTCAACATAATTTATTTAGCTAATACTACAGCAGGCGAACCAAGTCTGCGTTTCGCTGCATTCCTTGATCTCCAGTTATAACGACGGACTCCATCGCCCGGACCTAACGGAGCCGCAGTGGGCTAGCTCCGGGACGCCGGCTGGAGCTAGCCCCCTGCGTTAGCTCCGGCGGCCACCACTGGGATAATTGGGTCCCCTATTAACATTTGCTCCCGTTTAGCATTATGGGCGTCATAGCCATAGACTATGAAAGTCTTACCCAAGGCTGAATCATAAACTAAAATGTATATAGTATAAAGGGTTACGTCCTTAGCTGGCTCATAAGTAACAAGCTAAGCTACCAAGCACACAAACACCTGCGAACGGGACATGTATAATATTATCATTTTAGACTTCTTGGAAGTTCTGTTAGTACATTCAAGCGCACAGCACAACATTTTAATTGTCTGGTATTTGTAACAATATTCCCTAAAAGGCACAATCACCACGAACACGGCTAAAGCTAAAGGGTCAAGTACAGTACAGTAACTACAACTAACTAACGTTGTAGCCTCTATGGTTGTAGCCTAGCAGAGTGGACACGTTGCTGTTAGCTGACAGTGAGGCATGTACATGTCCATCAAAGTGACCACGCCCTAATTTATGCAAAAGCTTTAAGGCTTAATATTAATTAAACAGA
>NW_011361829.1:0-1208 GCF_000735185.1 Notothenia coriiceps
CTTTCTTAGGTAACATGAAGCTGTCTGTGGGACTAATAAAGGGATTCTGATTCTGACCTCTGATCACAGGCAGCGTTAGCATCAGCAGTATATATATTAAACCTTCAGTACTTGTCCTGCAGTACTTGTCCTGCAGTACTTGTCCTGCAGTACTTCTCTGTTCTGCTCACCGTTGCTGGACTCGGTCTCGATGTCCACCAGAGGTTTCCCCACCAGCGCCGTGGCGTCCACCTCGTGGTAGAGCCTCGTGATGACTCCGTCGTAGCGGCTGGTGATGGTGACGGACGCCTTGTCGCTCTGCACCTCGCAGATACTGTCGAACTGAGACACCTTATCGCCCTCCTTCACGTACCTGAGGGACACAGGCAGCCAGGTCAATATTAACCCTTTACTTCCACTCACTTACATGCACTACAGCTTTTCATTGTTGTCAAATAAACTTGCCTTATGTATATCTATTATCTCCATAAAACCTCCTCAGATCATCTGTATAGCCTTTTCTGTACATTTGTTATCTTTGGGGTTTGTTTCTAAAGATTTGTATGTAATTATAAATACATATTTAAACAAGTCAGAAAGACACAAAATAGTAAAAAAGTTAAAAACACTAATTGAAAGTGGAGCGGTGTGCAGATGAATAAAGAGCTGTGCAGGACTCAGTGTCTAAGGGAACCAGGTGTGCTCACAATGTGCAGTGATGCAGCTGTTCTGTGTGTTTGTGTGAACCTGCTGTACAAATAGTGTATAAGCGTGAGTGCTATGAATAAAGTGTAGCGCACCACTCCTTCACCGTCACCTCCATGATGCCCTCCCCGATGTCGGACAGCTTGAACTGAACGATCGGCCCTCGACTCGCTGCAGGGGAGAAACAAGAGTTAGTCTCATACAGGTTTCAAACGAAGGACATCTTCATCGCTTCCTGTTGGACTCCATTGTTGTGAACCCTGTTTGATGAAACCAGTCCGTCTGGAATCTGAGACTTTATAAAACCATCCGAACAGGAAGAAGAGCAGCAGACCTCTTCAACCGGGCAGTCTGTGTGTTCAGTTTCAGGATGTGTAAGAGAAGGAATGTGTGAATAATAAAAAGGAGCTTCCTGAAACCTGACGGAGCCGAACTGAAGGATCCTGAGGTCACAGAGTGAAAGAGGACAGATAGGCTTGTTTGAGATGAGCTGCCTCCAAAGACGACGAGAATAGCCGATTGCA
>NW_011361831.1:0-2042 GCF_000735185.1 Notothenia coriiceps
AGCTATCATATGCCTCAAACAGTCCTGATGCTCTTCTAGGTAATCACACATCCTGTCCTACAGTATACACAGCTACAGTTGGGATACCTTTGTTA
The DNA here is from genome assembly GCF_000735185.1 of Notothenia coriiceps. Lineage (NCBI taxonomy): Eukaryota > Metazoa > Chordata > Actinopteri > Perciformes > Nototheniidae > Notothenia > Notothenia coriiceps. The sequence goes on from NW_011361831.1 coordinate 96, forward strand.
TCATGTGTACTCTGATATTGAAAGAGCACATTCACTATTTTCCCAACAGTAACAAAAACATATTTATATCAAATTGTGAAAGATTATGGAGGGGGCGTTTGAAAAAATAATGACTCAATGTAAACCGTGGCTGTGACCCAGGTCAGACTGAGGGTGTTAGACAGGGTAAAACATGAAAAGTGCAACAGCATTCACCATCAATAAATCATAAATGCATGAATATTTAGTGTTTTACTGTGTGTACATTAAGATGCTGTGTGGGCAGGAAGGACATATGCTTTCTGATTGACGTGGATACAATATACATTATTTTTATATGACATGTTAGTGCTGTTAAAGAGAAGCTATCAATCATGTCTACCAAGCTGCCACCTTCAATCGATAAGAGCCACCTGTAGCATTTAGTCAACCCTCGAATGATTTGTGCTTGCTATGATTACAGTAAATGATTGATAATAACACCACCTGTTAGCTCTATGAGCTCTATTGTAGCGTAGCCTTTAAGCTAATTCAAGCCACAGTAGCTTCTTCTAAATAAAAACATAATAATTAATGAGTGTAAACATTTCATTTGTATTTGTTCCGTTCATGGTATGCACAACTTAAAGGTGGGGTAGGTAATTCACTTCATAAACACTTGTTGTTATATTCCTTGGAATGCTCTTAACATCCCGATAGCAATGAATAAATTAAATGCTTTGACAATAAATACATTAAAAAATGTCATCTGTGGAAGCTGTAGCGCTGTAAAAAGCACGACCAATCATCTGAGCCGGCTCGGGTAAAGTAACTGGATGGCCTACCTGCTTGTCAGCCTTCCATCTGTGCACAAACTTATCTCGTGCCCTCATTGGTCATGTGCGCGTTTGTGTGTGTTGGAGGAGGGGCTCTGTGGAAGTCTGAAGGAAGGGGCAGATTTTTTTCGGCTGCGTACTTTCAAATTCTAGCGCACTCGAGCTGGTTTCTCCATTCTTACCTACCCTACATTCAATGTTTAATAATTGTTAACAAAACTTGTCTCTGTAAACACAAAACAATGAGTTTAAACATATTTCTTCGAACACAATCATGCTAATTATGAAATTATTGTGCTAGCTATAACGATAAATGATTGATAGCTTTTCTGTGAGTGTTTACATGCACAAAATATTCAGAAATATATTTAGCTATTTGATATTTTATCCTCAATTTGTGGGACTTTTTGTGGCCCTTTTTGTTTGATTCAAGGTGACATGTTTAGCATTTATTTAATAATGAAATCAGCCGTGCTAGTTACAATTAGCATAAATGATGACTGCACAAACTGTTAGCCTTAAGCGCTAATGTAGCATGTGATCAAAGCCCATATAAAATATAGTAGTGGCCTTTTTTAAATACATACATAATAATAAACGAGTTTAAACATATTTCCTTCAACACTTTCTCATAATTATACCGTAAGCAGTGACTCTGCATGTTAGGGGAAGAATGGACAATGTAAATAGGTAGCATTTGTTAAATTAGAAAACTGCTAACTATAATACACATAAATGATTGATATATCTTATCCCAGGCACACACTGTTATAGCATAGTCATTAAGCTTGTATAAGGCATAGTAGTGGCCTTTTCGCAAAAAATGTCATCCGACACAAAGATGGAGACTGGCTACTGCAATTGCAAATGATGGGCTTTGTTTGATTACATGTCAGATGCAGCATTAGCATTATAACCATTTTCTTATCCACAAATAAACGTGTTGATTGTTTAATATGCCATGGGCTACATATAGCGCTGCATGCTAACAGATGGCTAACCTGTGGCCCTTTTTCCTGCAGACCTGAAGTGCTGCATTAGCTCACATGTCGTTCCTTTGTTGAACAGAGAGGGATGGAAACGGGATGTTTTCTCCCCAGAATAAGGTTATTTAAAGTGAGGCGACACAACAGCAGAGGGAGAGACTGGGTGG
>NW_011361832.1:0-1959 GCF_000735185.1 Notothenia coriiceps
ATCAGCCAAGAACTACAGGGAGGAACTTGTAATGATCTCAAGGCAGCTGGGACCACAGTCACCAGAAAACTATTGTTAACACATTACACCATAATGGATCAAATCCTGCAGCGTGTATTGTGTTTGTGCAGGTTGAACAAATACCAGCCTGTCAGGACATCGAGTCCACAGTAAAAAGGACCGGAGCTAGCGTTCGTTCCTGGGTGCGTTGTGCATCCACCTCCCTGCAGCACATACTCTCCACAGCTTTATCAGGAAACCGTATTACTTCTCTCTCCCCCCCCGTTCGCTGCTCTCTCTCTCTCTCCCCTCCGGCACACGGCACCGTAAGACGTAGTGTGGAGTTGCATTAGGTAACGCTGTTGTGGCTGTACTGCTCCAGCCGTCTCCTTTGTGTTTGTTTGTTTCCCCCTGTCTGTGTTGTTTGTGTGTGAGTGGCTGTCACTCCTGGCTCCCGGCTCAACCTCCACTCACCTGCTGCAATCAGCTGTGCACCCTCCCCGACTACACACCTGCTTTCCATCAAGCCATTTACAACGGCATATCAACGGAGGCTCCACAACCTTTCTCCGCCAGATCGTCAAGTATCAGCCGTATCTCGCGTCTCTCCTCCGGTACACAGCACCGTAATGTGGAGTTGCATTAGGTAACGCGAGACACGGCTGATACTTGCGCATTAGTTTCTGTTATGGATCAGTATCAACAGTCCTGCCAGTAACGTTACTACCAAATCTCAATGTTTTTCTTTGTGTATCTGTCAAGTTTACGTCATGAGGAATGCAAGTTACCTAAAGCCTTCAAATTAATTGATATAGTATGAAATCCAACAAGATGTTGTCACACATCTAACATCTAAACCAAACAAGCACGGTTTGACCCATTTATGATCTTTACTGCTTTTTGTTTGTTAGCTCTTTTAGTTTAAATGTTAACTCGCTAGGGGAATGGAGGAAATCAATTTCATACATTTAAGGTTCAGTGCTCCCATATACCCCGTCCAGCCATCTTCTCATCATTGGCGTTTGCCTCTACTATCAATACATTGGAGGCCTTTTTCCTGAAGGGAAACCAATTCAGGATGTTAAGCTTCTTCTCGGCTGCTCTTTTTTATCTCTTTCTATCCCTGCCTGCTTTATTCTGTGTGTGCAAGTGTGTGTGTCGCCATCAGAGAAAAGGCATTCGATATTCCCTGTCAATCGCCCAAGACACTATGTCAATTTTTGTGTCAGTGCATGTCAAGCTTATGGTGAAAATATGACAGAGGACTCATTGCTAAGCAGACTTCTTTTTTTTTTAAAGAGAGGCTGTAGTCTTGTGTATAGTGTGGATTTCCCCGTCACAGCCGGAGACAACAAGAGTGAGAGAGAGCAGTCAGGGGGGGTGAAAGAGTGTGAGGCAGAGATGGTGAGGGATAAAAAGGCAGCGGGATAAAAAAATCAATAGTGCATGGCTGTGGAATGAAGGGCCGCTTGCTGCCGATGTGTGATTGACACCTCACTGGGGTGCTGTTTGAGATGATGCTCATCCTGTCTTCCTGATTCTCAACACCTCTCTGCACCACCTACTTCCTTCCTCTTCCCCAGAACACCCTGCTGAACTGCGGGGGTGCTCCTTTCCTCCCCTGCCATCCTGAAAGCAGGTTGTTTTCTCCAACATTTCCAATACCAATTTCCATTTTTAATCCATTCATACAGAGACTGTTTGCCTCACTACACCATATCACTGTCAAATTAATTGGATTTGGCTAGTGCTGGAAACTGATCAATTGAACGTATGTCTTTGTCTTACTACCAAAGCACAATTCCTATCCTGTATCCCCACCTTTCATTACAGACCACTCCCATATGTCTCCCCACACCTTGGTAACTTCCTCAAAAAACAGCACCCAACACATCCCACCACATTTTCTTACACTACACCGCATAATTATGTTGCACCCTCCGGCGGCCAGCTGTTGGC
>NW_011361833.1:0-1218 GCF_000735185.1 Notothenia coriiceps
TAGGCAACAGTTTGCGAAAAAAGTTTACTTTACTTATTGTGTCAAAGTTGTGCTTACAGTTTGGTCTTGCTGCCCACATGTGGCCACAAATAATCACATAAAGCAGTTTCAACGGTAACTAAAATAGTGATGTTCTCTGTGTCCTTGTTCAGGGGTCGTCGTTCCCACTTGGGGCTCTGACTGCCATCTCTCTTCACTGCTCGATATTTCCAGGTCCATTTTCAAGGTGCAGATCACAGACGTGATCATCTGACCCTCAAAATTGTAGTCAGACACTCTCCATTTGCTCTTACTGTCTGCTGTCTCTGGTGAGTGAACCAAACAGGTGACTCTCACCAACTCCCTCCCCTCAAACTGTATCTTTTTAAAGTGATTCTTCGTGTTAGCCAGCGTGGGTATGTCGATCTGATGAGGGTGGATTTGGGTCAAAAGCAGCGTCATCCTTTTGCTTTCTTCTTCAGTTTGTGCCAATGAGAGTGGGATTATTAAAGTTGTGCTGAACTGGCACACACATACCCTTTCCTTGCACCACATTTGGTTAAAACTCAATTCATCAGTTTTGGGCCCACACTGGAAAGACGGTAAGCAAAGAGCCAACGCTGTTATCTGGCCTTGAGTCAGGGCAGATGGTTCGAGGTTTGACACTTCCATCTTAATGATCCTTCGCTTTGGCCTCACCGAACCTGTTGCCAAAACATAGAAAATCAACTTGCCTTGCATTAATTACGTAACATTAAATTTCATTTAGCTGATGCGGTAAACCATGGTGATACAAACTCACAATAATAAAGTTAGCCAAATGCATTGTAAGTGGTGGTGCATTGGCTTCAAATGGGCTAAACCTTGTAAGGGCTGGAAATATTAAAAATATTTTTGTTGGGTCTAAAGGTCTCTAGACGAAGTGAAGACTAACGTAAATGGCTCTTACAGCTCTCCTAATTTCAATGGGGAGCTCGTTCCACACCTTTAGAGCCAGAGTAGCTAACAGGTGTATTTTTGTTGAGCGGTACCTGAATAGTGATCTAATTAGCCGATGCCAATACGTCTTAAAGTGACAATTTTCAACAGATTTTTCAAATAATGCCTCACCCAGAGAGTTGGGATTCTATGTTGATAACATACCTGCAGATTCATCCATGTTGTTGGCTGACCTGTAAAAAATGGTCAAAAGTTTTCTTTCGTCGTGTTCAGATATGAAATGTTCATATAAATCTTCCA
>NW_011361834.1:0-1921 GCF_000735185.1 Notothenia coriiceps
TGTGTGTGTGTGTGTGTATGTGTGTGTGTGTGTGTGTGTGTGTGTGTGTGTGTGTGTGTGTGTGTGTGTGTGTGTGTGTGTGTGTGTGGTTTCTTACAGCTGGGCTTCAGGACCTCCGGAGGGTCCCATTGTTAAAGACTTCCTGCAGAAATCCAGCAGGAGGAAAGGGAGGATCGCATTGGGAGGATCACACTGAGAGAGGCTTAAGAGACAAATAACATTAACATTTCTAGGTTGCAAAAGTAATAACGACTATTAGCTTACACAACACAAAATACAGGGCCTAACACACTGATGTTAAGACTATGCGCGTAGTCAAAGACGGAATAACTTCCTCTTGCAAATAATTTATAAGCAATCAAATGTGTCGCAGTGTGTATCTTGGCAAATGCGACCTTGGGGAAGGGGGGGGGTGTGTGAATACCACATTGACATATATGGTGAACTTCTTCGCAATGAGTTTCTTATTTAAACATCCAGCAGTTACAGAGACACGTTAGCATTCATTACATGTCAGGTTTGTTTCCCCCTGATGAAAACAAGCCCAACATTTCTCTCTTCTAGCTCAGTTTTTGGTCTAAATATCTGTCTCTTTAGCTGCTGAATGATCCACTTTGTTCACAACCTAGCCTACCTAGGCAGCAGGTAGTGTACAGCTGGGTTTTAAAGTCTGAAAATTATGCGATAAGAGCGATGGGCGTCACTGAAAAGGAACATTTCGACAGCTGAACGAAGAGCTAAAACTAAGAAGCAGATTCAGCTGACAATTCGTGGTCACGACCAGCGACTTTTTTCTCACATAAGAATATCAGTTGTAGTCGCTTTAAACAGACTGTAGACTCTTATTAACCTATTATGTTAATCAAGATAACTTTAGACACTTTGAATTTAAGTCCATATCTTGTCTCTTGTTGCTCTGTTTTGGTCTCCACCGGCTAAATGTAGCTATACACTTAGCTTTCATGTTGCAAAATAGGTCCTCAGAAAAAAATGTGTTCAGTTAAAAGTGAAACTGTTCCAAATGTGTACCGTGCTCCACACTTCCACCACATTTCCTGGAAAATGTGCAAGTCGTTTTTCCATTATCCTGATGATTAGACAGACAAATTGAAACGTAAACACGGCCTCTTTGGTGGAGGTATTAGGTCACAAAGGTTCAAATTAATCTTCTACGTGTCATGTTTTCAGTGTCTCTCTGACCCTGAGAAATGACTTCAGCCGAACAGACTTCCTCACTGATGTGTTTCCTAGATAAAAAGCTTTCAATGTGTTCGAGCCTCTGCTGTTACAGTGAAATTACTCTTTGGTGAATTGAATTATAAGCTGTAGATGCATTGCCTCATTGTTATGTTTATTATTCATGTCACTGTGAATGGGGCGAAGGCAGAGCACTTCCAGTAATTGTGCGGAGACGGAGCAGATGTTGAAAACAGACATTATTCTGCTGCTTTTCGTCCTTTCGCCTCGTTATTCTTGAACCTTCTCAGCCTTCTTGTAGGACTCTTTAAAGTAGAGACACTACATACTGATATACACCTGGACATCAGCAGGAGAGGACTCTTTAAAGTAGAGACACTACATACTGATATACACCTGAACATCAGCAGGAGAGGACTCTTTAAAGTAGAGACACTACATACTGATATACACCTGAACATCAGCAGGAGAGGACTCTTTAAAGTAGAGACACTACATACTGATATACACCTGAACATCAGCAGGAGAGGACTCTTTAAAGTAGAGACACTACATACTGATATACACCTGAACATCAGCAGGAGAGGACTCTTTAAAGTAGAGACATAGCAGGAGAGGACTCTTAAAAGTAGAGACATAGCAGGAGAGGACTCTTTAAAGTAGAGACACTACATACTGATATATACCTGAACATCAGCAGGAGAGGACTCTTTAAAGTAGAGAC
>NW_011361835.1:0-20828 GCF_000735185.1 Notothenia coriiceps
ACGCGAATATTCTGTCGTTGGCCTACTATTCGGTTTTCAATTTCGTTATTCGGATATTCGTTTTAAAAAAACAAAACGTTATAGACATTCACACCAGCCTTGTAGAGTCCGGTTGAATCGAACCCTGGTGCGTTTAGCCGCTTGGTGCGGTTCGTTTGGGTCGGTTTGAACGCAGTCCGAGACCTCTGAAGTGAACTAAACAACCAGCCGGTCCGCTTAAAACAGGTGGTCTCGGACCACTTGCTAGTGAACTCTGGAGCGGTTCATCGCTGGTGTGAACGCAGTCCGCACCAAAACATAGGAAGCGTAGTATTTACGTGTCACAAGAACGTGGATGTCTTCAAAATCTTTAGCGAAAGAGTGAAGCAGAATTAATTGTTGAACAGTGTCGTAAAGTAAAAATGCTCCGTCAACTATACATAAAAGTCAGAGCCACCTGTCGTCGGTGAAACCACCTCCTGACTGCAGAACGTCTCTCATTATATGTGTTATAATGTTTTTTACCGCACGTTGTCTGATTGTAGAATCATATGTGCTGTCCACTAGTCTGTTGATATGCTGTCCAGATTAACAGCAGTATGAAAATAACCAGCCGATGCTCAATGGCGGAGTCTACGGTAGAAATTGCCGGGATTTGCACCCCCCCTTAATGTCTGAACAATTGTTGAACAGCATTTCCGTGCACATGACTTGTCTTTAAAGTTCATAGTCCGTTTGAATTTTGCCTGTTTGCAAACCGAACCTTCTGAAAAATGAAACAATGTAAACATCTGTCATCTGGTGCCCACCAGAGAAGCGGAAAATGTTTTTTTATGAACAAATGACAATAAAACAACAATACTGCAGAATAACGAAATGAATGCCTTGAATAAATCAAAATACACGTGTTGAAGCGCGTGAATATTCGCTGCTCCTTACTACCGAACATCCGGAGCCCAAAAATGGTATTCGGGACAGCCCTATATTAAATATAACCTATTATTGTAAATAAAAAGAGTGTTGCGCCTTCTTAGTTTGTTTCCTCTTAGTCTGTATGTACACAATCTTAAAAACAGGTACTATGTTGTGCTGGTATTTCATTTGCAATAAATAAATGGAATATAGTTTCCTGCATGACAGACATAATTCCTAGTGTTCTTCGGTGGCTCTTAATTTACCTGAACACAAATATGATTAATTTACAAGAAACCTTGTTTTTAATTATAACTTTGTCTTTGACTTTGAGTGCGTTGGTCATCCTCGTCAACATTGTCACGTTGAGTGGGCAAAGTAGCATGGACTGTGTGAGAGTGAGGACTGGGTGAGTGGGTGGTTATATTGTGTAATATTACAGTTTGACACAATGCCTCAGTGATGCTGTAGTACAGTGGACAAAGGAGGTTAGAGATTTTTGGATTAGAATTTAATTTTTTGAGTATCTATATTGATGCCAGATTCAAATGTTAACAACAAAATCATATTTTAGTTTAATTCCACATATTTTACTTGAGTTATTGACAAGGGAGCCATTATTTGCATCAAACACATTATTGCCATGACCAATTTTTCTTAGCTTTTATTAAATAACTTAAGGTAGGGAGAGACGGAAAGAAAGAATACAGGTCGGAAGAGTTGGGGGGTTACATGCAATAAAGCTCAGGTTAAACCCCCATTTTGACAAAAAAAGAACCTAAAGCCGTATGGTGTTAATGCCCTGCACTGTAGCTGAACAGTTGTTAAGATGAGGCGGTGGTTTCCTTCCTGTGCAATCCTCAACCATACTAACACCAAAGCACAGATGTGAGAGAGCACATTTTCAGCAGTTTGGAAAGCAAAGTAAGCATAAAGTAGTAGCCTAGCATGGAATCATCCACTCCCTTTTACATTTTCTCTGTTCTTCAGTGACCTTGCACCGGTTAGAATGACACACAGGAAAAGGAAAAGCATGCCCTGTTCCAGAGAAGTGGCAGCAGGAGGCTGTACTCAGACCATCCCATTACTTAAAGGTCACAGGGCTGATCTTTGCAACACTCATGTACTGGCCGAGTTACAGCAAGACAAACAAATGACACCTGTTTCTTAACTCAATGTCAGTTCCTTTCGTAACATCTGAGATCAAAGGTTAACTTTATTTTAAGAATATCTGTTGAGGAAAGCATTGTCTCTACTAGTTCTTGTAGTGTCCCATGGCAACACAAGCAACCATTAAAAAGACTTCAGAAAGAACCATATTTAATATTTAATATTTAGAGTGGTCTAACAGTTTACACACTGAACAAAATTCTGCAAGCTAAGCTGGTCTTTCATTAGTGCATCTAGACATAAGGTTGCATGGCAATACACAGTGATAAATAATACAAAATAGATATTGCTGAAATTGCACATTGCATACACATGTATTAACTTCTCCCAAGAATAGCTTGCTACTCTGTATGATCATTACTTTGAAATACAAAATATGTGAACAGTGCAGACAAGTACCATGCATTACCATAAGACATGAGGGGAGGGGGAAAAGGTCTGAGAGAGACCCCAGTGGGAGGAGTGATGCATACTGTAGCACTGCTGTTCTGCAGCGCGGTGCCTCCCCGGACACCAGCCTGCTCTCTAGTGCCTATTCAGCCCCCCCCCCCACACGCAGGCGTCTGCTCAGTTGCAGTTTCCTCTTCATATTCATATTTTCCCTCCTTTCCTCTCCTACTCCTCACAAGGAGTGTGTTGGTTGTTACTCCCCGCAGGCTGTTTCTCCTGGGGCCACTCAGAGTCTGTCCAAAGAGCTGCCGGCCTCTTACTGCATCTGCGCCAGATTTCATTAGAAACTCTGGACCATACTCTTTTTCCCCCGTCCGTTTGAAACAGCTTCCGTTAGAGCAGGGTTGCCCACACTTTTTCAGCTTGGGAGCTACTTTTAAAATGACCAAACCCAAAAAATCTACCGACAGGGTAATCTGTGGTAATCTGTGTCGCGAGCGCGAGGGGGGGTGGGGGTGCTAGTGGAGTAAACGGCGGATAAACAGTGTGTGCACTTACACTAATTGCGCCGCATAAGCGCATAATAGTGCGCCACATCTGCTCTTCAGATGAGGAGGTGGGGCCCCCTCATAACTGCATGAACCTGTATGGCACAATACAACTCAGACTGGCTTACCTGTACGTAAGTGGCAAATGCCATAGTAAGGGTGGATGATAAGCTAATTTATACATTTATTTTTTTTAAATGTAAAAAAATATGTTGTTTCAATGCCATGCGATCTACCCACACTACCTTTGGGATCAACCGGTCGATCGCGATCGACGTAATGGGCATCCCTGCGTTAGAGTGACGGTAGCCCTGAGGGAGAAGATTGAATCCTGGATGGCTGGAAAATAGAATACCAGAGGTATCAAGGGCTTGTATATCTGAAGACATTTGGGAGATGCATAAAACACTTTGTGAATTATTGAACAATCTATTAAAATGATCTGTGTAATTGTATAAATAGAGAGCTAGCAGCAAAAGATCAGTATTGAATGACTTATGTGCTGCAATATCTCTCCTCCAACTAGACTCCAAGGAATCCTTAGCTAGCTATGTGTAGAATAAATCTAGTAGATTAATTACCACCACTTCCTATAATGTCAGTGTTAATGATTTGTATTGCAATCCAGCAACAAGTCAACAGGCGCATTGTAGTGTTTTTTGTATTTGTTTTAAACCTGCGATGGGTGTGGTCGCACGCCATACGATAATGCAGGGCTTGGAAGCTTTTTCTTCATTAACTGTGTTACTGAAAAATGTATTGGATTGTTTTAACTACCAGATCAATGTTTGACTGATTTATTTGAATGTGGAATGTAAATAGTTCGCTATGGAGCATCGCATGCTTCTGTTATACAATGAGGTATTTTATTTTAATAATCTTTAGACGATTGTACTCATTTTTTACAAAGTTCTGTTGGTTTTAGCCATTAAAGAGCTGCATAGTCCCGCATATAGAAAAACGTGTAAACCAGAAACTTTTAATGTGGTTTGATTTGCTACCTTTTTTTCTTGATCCTTCCCGATAAGTCTGCATTTAGGTGTGTTAAAACATTCAAATCCCCTGTGCAGTGCTGATAGAACTGATATGTAGTACTTGAAAATGGATTGGAAAACAGGGAAAGCTATGCTTGGTTAAAGAAATCTACAAAGCATAGAGAAGACAGTGTTGTGAAACCATCAGGCCAAAAACACATTAAAGTATTGCTCATCCTTTATTGAAAGGTTATTCTTTTAACACACAGTTCATTTGAGCGTAGAGGTGCTTTATAGACAGTGGGGAGTGAGTGGTATGAAAGCACTACCTATCTAAATGAGGAGTTGTGAGCAAACGGAAGATGGTCAGTTTGATCAATGATCCAACCGTAAGGGGTGTAAAGACAGCAGGAGACAGAAACCCTGCCTTAAATCCCACTTTGTTTCCTGCCCTTTTTGTCTTTGGTGTGTAGAGGGAGAGCTGTGATGGATTCAGGACAAGAAAAAGATGGTTTCATATTTCTGCTGCAGTGTGCTCCTCGTTCACTGCAGCATCGTCTCTCTCTGCAGTGCTAGCAAAGGCTTCACCTCGGCCTCAAAGGCCCAAGTGTGGCTGGCTGTACAGTCGCTTGCCAAATTGGGTCTAATATTTTATTCATATTTCCAAAAGGTGTCCGTGACTTGAGTTTGTAATGTTTCTTTAGGAGCTTCTGTAGAACGTTCTTTTAATGTTAGGGTTTGACTGTTAGCCAGCACAAAAGAGGAACGAAGGTCATGTTGAGCAAGGACATAATACAGTGCTGCTTTATCTTCATGCTGTCAGTGATGCAGGCAACATGGGACCCTACGTATCGTACCGTATAATGGCCTGTTTTAGGAATGTCCAAGGAATTGGTTGTGTTTATGTTTTTTAAGCCAGAAAAACTGTTAGGCGTAGCTCCCTCATTTGAGAATGACTCTGCTCGGATCACGTTTCTCAAACTTTTTCATACCAAGGACAACTTAACCAATAATAAAACACTCGCGGCTTAACCAATAATAAAACACTCGCGGTCCACCTAACTCCACAAATATCCAAAAACACATAGTTTTTCTAGAACACATTACAAATCGCCTGAAAATGGTACAAACAAGTGGCAACATGTGTGACGAAGGTGTTGCGCTGGGCTATATCATCGTGAAACTTAAGCTCGCTCCATTGCGGAGATATTCCCGCGAGAGTGCGGAAAACTTAAATGTATTTATTTATTGATCATATTTAGTTTTTCTTTATGCTATGGCAGCCCTAAAATTAACTGCAAAGTCATGACTCCTAACCCTGGTATCATGACATATCCTATGACCAGACATTTCACAATACACAGCCTTACACCTGAGCCCTGAGTGGTAATTGCTGAAAGTAAACATATGCCACAAATAACATTAGAAAAGGGTTTGATGTAATTAAAGTCTTGAGGATTATAACTTCAATGTCCACATAAGACCTTTGCAGCTGAACTCAAATCCACGTAGGCCCAGTCACAGTAGCATTTGATGGGCATGGCTTAAAGTTTGACCATAATATGTGATAAATCTCTGTGTGTGAAACAGCTGCAGCTGTCCTAGAATTAAATGATTCCTGACAGCAGAGCTCTCAGTTGCGCTTTTAACTTCTCTTAAACTGGGGGGCGGAGGATTTGAATCAGAAGTTTGCTGTATAAATAGGCTGTTTATGCAAATTGCTGCTAGCTTTTTTCTCTGTTGGCAGCCAGTGACCTACACTGTTTCTCTAATCAAGGGCCCTCCACAGCTTAACAGAGAGGAGACCATCTATGAAACCACAAACTGTCTGATGATGAGAGCAGGGATGATGCGCCGACATGGATCCTTACATGGTTGTGACTTTCATCTTTTGATAAATGTCACTGAAGAAGAAAAAGAAGATCCCGTCTGAGTCCTCTTTGTAGCCCGGCGGAGGGTTAGCTTCTCTCTGCCTGACTGATCTCCCATGTAGGATATCCCCGGCAGTTTTTGTCTGTGAGCCCGTCTCCCTCTTCCACAGCCATCTGCTCAGATCCGTGTGTTCTCTGCAGCTGCCAACACACTACACAACACCGTGCTGTGCTTTCCAAGCCAGCACTGCCTGCCTGCTTTCCTTGCTCACGTAAGCCCTGTCTCAAGAGGGAATTCACTCAGGCTGGGTGTAGGTGGATTTGTGGATGGATAGCTTGAAGAGCAGCCTTTTGTGACTCAAGTTTGCATTTTGTTTGGAAGAAATTGAGTTGCATTAGACAAGCTTAACAAGGGATATGAAGCTGCATGTCTTTCATGGCTTCAGCTTGTCAGGTACGATATGGCACCATCCCCAAATCCATCCAGTGCTTGTTCTTTGACTTCCACCTCAAGCTGTATGTCATAAGAATCCCTAAAACCATAATATACTATACAGTTTTAAATATATCATAAACAGGAAATGTGATATTGGCTAATATTTTCCAATAGATTTGTGATTATTTGCCAATAAACTGCAGTAAATTAACATGGCAGTAAAACCATTTGGAAATAATGCAAGTACACTTTAAAGAGCATGTAACTGTTGATGCTCGAGGTTGTGTTCAGATCAACAATAACACTGCTTTAAAAATGCAAGCGGCTGCTTTGGTGTGGGCGTGTTGCTACGTGCTACAGGGCACCTGTAAGAAGATACAATACAGGAAGTCCATTTGGATGGCTCATCAGATGCTAGGACACTGATCGATTCCTCTGTATGACATTACCTGACAGAGAGCCTATTTGGGATTGAACATTGTATTTTTCCATCAAGAATAAATGTTGAATGGCAATTGCAGTAACACTTAGTTAATGTTGAATAGCAGTATCACCAAACAGGAGACAAGGCAGATATCAATTCCTTTTTCTCTTCACTTTTCTTTCTGCTTTCTCTCTCGCTGCAGTTTTAATCTGCAAAGTGCACGTTGGACCGTTAGTGCAGTAAATCTGAACCCTCTAACTGGAGCCGGGCCGAGCCTGTAGTGTACCGCAGTGCTGCAGTCAGCAGCAGCATCCTCTCTGACTGCAGCTCACTGCAGGTGTCTCTGTGAGGGACTGCTGCATTGCTCTTCAATGTAGTGATCAGGTGTAAACACAACATGTTTTGTAGAATCCAAATCCTAAAACAGCTCATAACGTAAGTCATTAAACTGCAGAGAGGGCTAAAGTAGGCAATCGAGTTTAGAGACCCCCTGTGGTTGTTTATCCTAATTTATGCAAACATGCACTAATTGAACGGGCCAGGATTGACTCAACTGTTCATTTCAAAATAACTCAAATATAGGACTTTTGTTTTGTTATGTAATGGGGCTTGTCATTATGTAAAAGTGTTGATGTTGACAAATGACTATTGTTCCCCTGTTATGAGGTAGTTTGGGTGATTATTTTGTATTTATAATAACTCAAAACTGCAGTACAAATTGACTCAAATACAACTTTAGCTGCACCACAAGTATGCATTCATTGTTTGTTCTTATTGTGTCTAGCTTGTAAAAATAATGGGTGTCTTATATTCAGATCAGTTTCATATCCCTGTTGTGTAAACCTTGATTGCATCAAGGGTTTTTTCTGTAATTTCCCTGCATGGTTTGCTTTTGATATCGTAAGTGTAGCTGGTGTGCGTACTTTCTTGCGTGCGTGCAATTAACTTAATAGTGCTCTTCCTTTCTCTATTACTCATCGAGAGTTATTCTGGAAATCAGTGCACAGTTAATTAAGAATGACCTTCATTCAAGGACAAACCAGATATCTTTGCATTTGACTATTTCCTTCTTGTTTAACTGTAGCTAATGCAATATTATGTAGCTTGGCTTAGAACGGCAACAAAAGCAAAACTAGGCCCACTGACTTTATGACTGGTTTGATCTATATAATGTCACTAATGTAAAATATCTATACATTCTTGCACATTTCTGTAAAACCTATATCCACATTAAAGATTATTCTCCATCATCAATCTAATTGTGTTAATATTTGTATTGTTAACCCTACAATATTCTCACAATATCAATATAAGGGTATATGATTAATAATATTGTACTATTTGTTCTCCTTATCTCCCACCTACAAGAAAGTATGCTTTCAGAGCCCCCCCCTCTCAACCCACTGTGTTCTCTGATCCGCATCAAAGACGGATAATCCAGGAGGACTTTGCCACTCTGTGTGGCAGATTTACCACCTCTCCTTTTATTGGGGTCAGGCCATCATCATCACCTGGTCTCAGTCTGACTGGTGTCCCATTGTGTTATGATTGAAACCAACGGGCAGTGAACGTTGAATAGGTCCTTGGGAACATGGGACACCTCTCAGCCGGGGGAGATTGATGTGAGGAGAAAGTCACCTTCATGTTATCATTACGATGTCGTTACAAGCATGACTCACGTGAGTGCAGCCACTGGCGAAATAGGGTAGCATGGGCTGCTCCGCTCACAGCTCTGCCAGGGTGACAGAGTCCACTCCTCATTTGATTTGATCCGCTACTACTAAACCAGGCTAAAACCTCAGCAGTGCCACTCCCCTACCTCTCCTGCACCATTATTGAATTCAAATGTCCTGATAAGGCAGCTCAGATGTGTGTTAATGGTATCTGACCACCTATCTTACCCTCATTGATGCCCAGCTCTGTTGCTATAGTCCCCTCTACAGCAGTGGCCTGCACCACGGGCAGACACTTTGAATTATTCGTAGATTCAAGTCGCTCTTAGCGGTGGATCAGCTACGGTTTGAACGCATGATTAACCAGGTTGATGAATTATGATCAAGATCTTCATAATCTGTGAGGGTTTTTCTGTGTTGTGATTATCCTTCTCTTTGTCTGGTTAGTTATTCTGAGTATTCCAGACTGGTGTACTAAAGCCTTTACAGTGAGTGTATATCTTACAAACTGTAACTCAGCTGTGGGAAACTACAGGAATGATGTATTCATTGTGCTTGTGTCGGCAGTGTGAGGACATGACTCCATCTAGTGGTGGAGGCATGAAGCAATCCTTTGAAAAAGATGACACAATGTCAAATACCTTCACTTACCCCTCTCTTTTTGACTATACATCTAATGTTTCTTTTATATTAAAGGTTATTTTCTAAATTCCATGAAACAAACAACCAAATAAAAGTGACATGGTCTCAAGAGGCACATTTATTGGATTGCGGTTTGGTCATCTATAACTCTGCAGCAATTGTTGAAGAACATCTGACTCTAGTTATCTTTGAGGTTAGCTAATGGACTCTGTGGTCTTTGCAGAAATGTACATCCTGGAATACACTTAGGTTTCTGTCTATGTGAAGGATGCCTGAGATCCATTTTGCTTTAGACAGTAGACCAGTTGTGTGATTCCAGGCAGGGTCAATGTCGAGCACTTTCTCCTTGTTTTCTTTAATGACCCTCTCCTCACCCATCTAGGATCAGGAACGTCTGTTCATGTTCGAACATGACCAGGTAGAAATTGTGATCCGTAATGTGATGGGTCTCCTGACATAATTTGTTGTGGCCTTCATTTGTTCCTGTGTCTTCTATGCTCTCTGCACTGTTATTGCTATAATCTCTAACTAAAAATAATGAAAGGGTGGCAAAGATGATGCATTTCAGTACCATTTTCTGACTCGTAAAACCTGATGTTCTGAATTCCCACCTCCATCAAAAGGGCCACAAGTTCTTCATTGATATCCCAAACAATTGATTTTTAAACCCAGTTCTAAACTGAGCTACTGAACAGCATGGCATGAACATGTGAACATTTCCTCTGAGAAACAATGAGAACGGGTTGGATGGGAGTGTTTGTTCTTCTGAGCATTGTTATCCACAGCTGAAACACGGCTACAGAGTCGTCTGTGGACAGTTGCAAAGTATGAAATATTAGTGATATATGGATTATTTTGGTATTTTTGTTGATAACCAAATAAATGGATAATAGTAAGATGAATAATACAGTACTATATAAATATAAGCTTTATGGACACAGATTTGATCCCGTTTGGTAAATAAAACTTCCATCATAGACTGACATTCGTGTCTCTCTCTCCTGTCCAGAGTCCCTGATTGGTGATAAAGTGTAGCCTGTGGTCCCGGTGAAAGAACACCACCCCCGGCAGGCTGGCCACGCCCCCTCCCTCCTGCCTCCATGTATCCTGAATCTACCACCGACTCCCCCGCTCGCCTCTCCCTCCGACAGACTGGCTCCCCGGGCATGATCTACAGGTGAGTAAAAGGGCGGGTTTTATTTACAAAGACACAACATGTTTTATAAAATTGCATGTATGTCCATTGGCCAGTTACTAAGGATGTATCAATTAACAAACTATTTTAATCGACATTTTAATTTAAAATGTGACCAATTATTGTTTTAAAGTAGTTCATTTAATAATTAAATCTGTTACTTTACAATACACCTTCCCAAGGGGCTTGCTTGGTAAATGCAAACAGTAGTAAGCATTCTCCATACTGTGAGAAACTGAAAATGTATGTGTGTTCAGTGTCTTGTCTCCATCAACTAAATCCTTACTGTGATCATAGATATTTATATTACATTTCTATAAGGCCCGCAAAATAATAATAATTTTGCAACCACCAATGATTACACAAACTATCTTTGGAAATAACGCATACCCAGGCACAATTGTTTGGATCCATATTTAGGAAATTGTGATTCTTTTTTGAACATGTTAATTTGTGGAGGTTTACCTATATTCCGCTAACATCAACATTAACCTAATAAAGACAGAAACCATCTTGTTGTGTATATACATTAAGGTCAACAAAAGTACTTGAAACAGGTCCCAGAAATGAAAACGTAGGACAAACCACACAGGGCATCTGCAGACATATTGCAGCTTATTTCATTTTCATTTGTCTCAATAGCGTTATATTTAACCTGCAGAAACAGCACGTCCATGCCTTATGTAGAGACTATCCTGCACTCTAAGGTTTCACCAGCATGTGGTGCCAATGACCCATCATCTCAAAAAGCATCTGTTCCACTCTTCTTCTTTAAGCAGCTTTATGGCAGTGTTTCACATTACCTCCACTCCAGCCAGATGGGCTGCAGGGACATCTATCGGTTTGGTGATACTTTACTGAAGTGATTTGACAGCTATTGGTCTCATAACAATAAAACATCTTGGCATAACATCTGATTTGCTTTCACTTGATGTGATGTGAGACATAAAGAGAAAGTATTTTTCAGCTTACACCAACTACTTTGACCTGGTTTTAAAGTTTTCTTAGCTCTTTTTGAAGGTAACAAACATCAAAAGGTGTTAAGTGTAGCTGGCTTTGTGATGGTGAACTTGTATTTGTTGTAGAGCCGCCCCATACAGCCTGGCTAACACAAAGAGCATAGAAATCCTGTCAAATATTGATAGTGATAGTTATTAAATCATATTTGTTGTAAGTATTACGTCGGATATATAGCATTTTTTCTGTTTTGATGGTTGGTTCAACATTTGGGATTTTGTATTTGTGTGTGTTTATTTCATTAAAACCTAAATGTCATAATGCACATGTCTCTACAAAAATATTTTGAGGTAAGCACTCTATATGAAAGACAACAGGAATGGGTTATCAATGATGATTGCTTGTCAAAACACAATAGCTTTCTTTCAAGGACAAGGAAATGGTCAGTGTGTTTGAAAAGAAACCTCTTGTACTGAAGGAACTCAAAGATAATAACTTGTGTTTTTGGCACACATTGATGTATCCAGGTGGATGTAGAAATAGAGTGGTGGTGCAGTGATGACATATTTTTGTAAGCCGACCAAGAAGCTTAAATCGCAAGGGCTTCCTTAGAGAAAAATACATTAAACATTAGGGTATTTCCTGACGTGTTTTATGTCAAATCTTGACAATTTCTTAACTTTGTGTAAACAATAGACCTTTAATAAGAGATCAATCAAACAACACGTTAAAACAATCTTTTTGAGATGAGCGAAATGCTAACTAACTTCTGGGTTATAGGACTCATTCCTGCACCACTTCTGTCTTCAATGCACCAATAACAGCCCTTTACAAGTAGTAGTATCATAACCATTTTTATTAGCACTATGATGATTTATGGGCATTTGCTCTGACATTTCCTGCAGGTTTTGTGATTACTATATTTATATCAATGTGTCTGTGATTTCTAATGCAGAATTTTCTGTTTCCTTGCTTTACTCCCTCACATTTTTTAGCGTCTTTGGCAGTCAACACCTTCCTGTCTGTATCCAATTTTCCCAACTACTAACTTCTTTCTTTTCCTGCTTATATTAATCAAAGCTTTCCTTTTTCCTCCTTTCCCCTAATGTCTTCAGCGCTCGTTATGGCAGCCCCAAACGACAGCTGCAGTTCTACAGGTACCTGTCTGTCTCACTGTTTGTTGTTGCAAAGCGGGGGTTTTCAAGAGAAGGCTTTCGCTTTTTTTGGTTTTGTGTGTGTGCGTGTGCGTGACAAGTGTTTTTTTCTTCCTTATGTGTATGTATTTATAACACTTTGTGTTTTCTGTTTTATTTCACTATAATAACCTTGCTGTGGACACTTTGGTTCTGTCATTTAAAAAACTATACATCCATCAATAACCCTCTGCAGCATAGATAACACTCATCATCTTCTATTTAGCTGGCAATGCATTATCCAGCTTAAACCTGATAGGGCTGATGATGGATTGTGTTGCAAGGTTGCTCGCAAAAACCTCTGAATCAACAATAACTGTCTCATTTTAATGTTATGTCTTGTGTTTTTTCACCATTTTTTTGTTGCAATGAAACTTGAGACACCTCGTGTTCCTGTCAAACTGCAACTTGTGACCAAGAAACTCCTTACAGAACTGATTTCTAGACACTTTTTCTTCTACCTCGGCATGATTAGGCAGATAGTAATTTCCTTTAATAATCATTTCTATATGAAACTATAAACCTTCTGGACCTCAAGGGAGTTGAACCGGATCCGTCAGTGTGCGAGATGAGACGATGTTAGAGTACGGCTGCTGTACTCACTCCTCCTGTAGTGTGGCTTTTAGATGGTCAGTCTTTCTGCTGCTTAAAGTAGGATCATGTTTTATGCTCTGATATCAGGCCTTATACTGCTGATCCAGTTATAAAAACCACTGACTGTGTGGATGTGCCTGTAATGAGCTCACTATCGGATTTTTCTCTTGGCGCCTTGCACATTTCTGTCCTTTTAGAGTGCAAACCGTCCCACTGGCTGCTCCCCTGGCCTACTGTGTATGAGGGGGATCGATTAAGACCCCTTTCTCCACCCATCTCATCAACCTGACTGGCTGATGCTGGGAACAGAACCTTTTTATCCTTTTCAGTCATCTCAACAATGTATCACACAATTTGTATAATGGCTACTACACTTGGTGCTACTCACCAGGATGCAAAGGAAGTCTGAAAGTAGCCTAGTTAAAGTCTACAATCTTCGACCCCACCTCATTTTAGCGATAATTCATATTTATTTTCATCTGTTTTTCCTGAATGATCAAGCATGAGATGTAGATCTGTACTGTTATACGTGATCTATTAAGAGCCAGTTTGGGTTTGTTTTTATTATTCTGTATTAAGAATGGTTTTAGTAAAGTATTTCCGTCACTGGCTATCGTAAAACCATTTGATAGTTTTCAGTGGACTGAGTGCTTTACAATGGTGAAGGTAGTTGACTTCTAACCTCTCCATGTCCCATGTGTATGGATTAGGGAAAAATACTTAATATACTGAAAAAAAAAGAAAAAAACATACTTTAACGCATCCCAAGTGTCATAGGATTATGTGTAATTTAGAGATGTTACGGCTCGTAATTCAACATTTTGAGCTAGCTGATTTTGGTTTTAAAAAACATTTTAAGGGTGGTAGGGTCTCAACTATGAAAGCTACATTTTCACTTGTAGAACTGATAAATTGATTTCAAGAAAAACATGGTTTTACTAAATGGAGGATAACCAACATTTAGGAAGTTTGAATATTGTTTTCTCATTAGCATCACTCGTCATATATCAAAATAGCTCACCAGACGGTAGAGTCTTGAAAAGTCTAAAAAAGCAAGAAATATAGTTTTCTGTAAAAACAAATAAGGCATTCATAGGTATCAAAGGAAGATATATGCCATACTAGTTTATTTTGTCGTTATGAAAGTGAAACAGGATTTAAATGGCATTCTATGTTGCCTAAGTACCTTTTTATATGTACAGTCTACGGTGATTACACAGCACCACAAGTATGCAGCTGAAGGCAGATGATTTGCTTTTAGTGTATTTGTTGAGATATTGATATGGAGTACTTATTACTGACAAATGTGTCTGAAGTCAGTGGCTATTATTGTACTATAATTGTATACACTTATATAAATTATACAGATAAACATTAGTGTCCATTAGTGTAAATTGTCAGAGATGACGTTCATGTCAGTACATTGGAATGCATTTCTCTGTGTAACTAATGAGGCCAGTAGAAAGCTTGGTGCCTGAAATGTCTCCGTTGAGACATTATTACAAGAAAACCTCAGATTCTGACCTTGACTTGAACACAATACTGTGATGTGGAGATGCAGCGAGGCACACTTAACCGGTGGCCATTTCATGATTACTTGTTTAGAGAGAACTTGAACATTATCGGTGTTTATTTGTTCTTGATGTCTGTGTGTATGTAGAAGTATATGTGTGTGTGTTTCATGTGCGCACAACACTCAGTGTGGCAGGCCCTCATTATTGTCCAGCTCTTAGTATTCTTTCCTGTGGAACAACAATCAGAGGCTTTTAGTGCAAAAGCTCTGGTGAATAATTCAAGGCTGATATTATTTGCTGCGGTTGGCAGAAACAAGACGGGCCACTAAACGACATAAATGGATTTCTTCCACGAGATCTCACAGGGAGGGGAGGTGGAGAGGTGTTGGTTGTGGCGCTAGAGTATGGTCCAAGTGGTCAGGGGAGGGAAAGAGATGCACTCTCTGAATCACTAATTGCTTTAGACGTTTCCTAGTAAGACACTCCCAGTTTGGGTGGACCCGCTCCATCTCTGTCTGCAGTGTGTGTTTATAAGAGCAGTCTGCCACCCGCAACCTCGCTCATGAGCCGACCCGCAAGAAATCGGGTGAGTTTGAGGAGAGATTGGCTTTCATGACCACACAAGAAGAGCGTTTGCGTGAGTTTTGTGTGTAAGGGCTTGGCAGAGTGATGTGGATGCATGCTGCCTAGCTTGAAGCCTCCTCCTTTATTTGGATCTTCTGTCTCTGAGCGAGGAAACCAGCTGTTCGGGAAATAAATTGAGAATTTGTTGGAGAGATTGAAGTCATGTCGTGTTGGTGTCAAAGGTTTGACAATCTTTTCTTCTTCCATGTTGGAATTCCAAACTGATGTTTTTGGAGGGTCTCTGCAGTCTGTATTCTGGACTAGATGCGTTAGATTTATTATTGGTTAATTATCACCTAAAGACATAGCTTTATGTTAGTTTTGTGGTAAGAGTGTACCGTTTTGTACAGAGGCAAAGAAAGTGATGATTAAGATTTGTTGACTTTTAAATAATTAGTCAAGCTAAGAGTTGATGGTATGCTTCAAACCTGCAGTGAAATATAACATCCTCATTCTCCGGTTATTATAAAGGTAGTTACTCTGTATTTACAGTGAACCAAACTGATCAACAAGTATTGTTGATGGCAGAGATTATAAAATACATTCCATTTCAAATGTAACGTTTATTTGAATTGGCATGTTGAAAATCCTTGTCTATTGTTAATATTTACCGAATAATTTGGCTATAATCACTAAATCATGACTATAGGATGCTTAATACTGTATATCTAAGAAAGAGATGTTCCTGGAATTTAGACTAAGCATTTGTTTGAAAAGTGTTTTTGTTGCTGGTAAAATGTTTTCAAGCTCCAACTACAATTCTTTATACATTAATACAATTGTGTCTACAACTATATTTTAATAGACGTCGTATTAAGAGTATATGGGTTCTAAATTACAAATCATCTGGAGTTTAAAGTATTATAATATTAATAACGTATTAATATACAATTGCAGTCTCAGCGTTATAGAGTACATTGCCTTCACTGAGAAAGCAGCTATGTTGCAAGTGCTCAGTATTGCATTCAGCATTAAGTACCTTCTTGTATTGATGGTGAACCTGTCTCAGTGCTGCCCTCTGTTGATTAAATCAAACACAGCACTCTGTAAATTAGAATCTTAAAGGTATCAAATAACCTGAGCAAAAGTAGATTTGTTTTTTAACAGAAGAATGACTAATAAATGGTCAAAAGGAATACTTTTTGAAATGGAAAAACGCAGTCGCTTTAGGCTCAACTCATGAAGCCCATCTGTAGATTAAATATCGATGACATCAAAGTGCATATCATGCCGTTGTTTTGGGATTGTTTTAAAGCTTGAGCCAATCTGTTTCTTCCGGTGCAGATAAGCTTGTGTGCCTTTTGTGGGAGGCACTCAAATTGAATTGTGGACTACCACTCTCTGGCCCTTGGCTCTTCCTCTAACTCCAGTCAGAATCAGAAGTGAGACCAGGTTGTCCCCTCGTGCTTGGTGCATGTTTGAATGCCTCTTCTTTGCAGATAGCATGTGTCCTCTTAAGTCCTGCTCTTTAATCACCAGCAAGTCACCTGAATGCTCCCTATCAGTGTTACCCTGCCATTGTGTACCTGTGAGGGGAGGGTGGAGCGGGGCTCTGTTGTGCGACTCTGATTACAGGATGCATGCCGTCCCAAGCAGGAAAGCTGTTTTTTTTAGGAGCAGGTGCTATTTAAGGAGGTGGCTGTCCTCTGCGGACTCCTCACTCCATCTACTTTAATCTTAAGTGCACGGATTGCCTCAGCATCACAAGTTGAAGGAGGTGGGGGGGGGGAAGCATGTTTGCAGGAGGGTATGCGGGTGCCTCTGGGGGGATTCCGGGCCGGAGCAAGTCCAGTTACTGTCCTCCTGAAAACCTGCAGATCCCCAAACCTCCAGTGCCAAGCGGGGTTCGAAAGAGCAGCAGCAGCAACAGTGGCAAGATGCTGGCCATGACATACAGCGACAGCATCCGGAGCGGGATCAACCGCTACCACTCGGACCAGGGGCTGAATCAGCCCCCCGCCAAGCCCCCTGACCCAGTTGAGCTGCAAAGAGTCCGGGAACAGAGAGTCGCCGCTCAGATAAAGAACATGGAAGACTTCCTGAAGATGAATGGCCTGGCCATGGAGGAGTGTGTGTCCTATCAGACAGGCATGAAATACAGGTAAGAGAGGGGCAGAGCTGGACAGGGACTCGGATACAGCAGAGACCTCATCAGAGGTGGGGTCCGAGAACCAGCAGCTTTCTTAGTAGATACTTCTACTGAACAGGTGTTTTTGTTGAGTTGGCCTCAAATATTACTATTTTGTTCCTCTGCTGTTTTTTTAATACATGATGCTGCCAGAAGATCAGGCTCATCCGTCTCGTTGTTTATTTCATTACAGTCTTGCTCTGTCCTCTGGTCAGACTGCTCTCTTGCAAAGGTACTGGGGCTGAGGTTTTATTTTAATCATCTAGGTCGGTGGCATATTTGCCCAACTACATGGGAAGGACAGAGGGCTCCTTAAGGAGTTACCTGGCCCCTTAAAATCTCACTCAGACTGTCTTTCCTGTTTCCCCTTAATCATGAGGTTACTCTTCCATTTTTTCTGGTTTCTAAATTCAATGTAGAATTTTAAATATTCTTTTATGGGTTGAAAAGATTCAGCCATTTCTTAAGATAAATAGAAAATTACAATTTCATTCCCACAATTCCACTTCTAATGCTTCAAAGTGTATTAAAGACAAGGCTATTGTTCTTGGCTCATTTCATATAGTTGTGTTGGAGATAAATAGCTTTCATAGACATACGTATATTATATGTATGACTTATCTATCTCTATTTATTAAACTTGTCAGTATGCCAAGCTTTTGTTCATAAGTCAAAGACTATATCTGAAAAGATTACTTATAGATGTACTAATAATAAGTATGGAATGAATGCACCGTCAAGGCACAATGCTTATTGTTACAGATAGGAGATACAATTAGATACCTATGACACAATGACAGCAAACCAAAACATCTTAATTTACGGACTTTTGCTTTTCTAAGGATGAGGTCGCGCAGCAGGCTGAGCGGCTATTGTATTGTCATTGTTGTGGACATGGATAGCCTTCGTCACACACAGGCATGGCTGCTGTTGTTTTTGACTCAGACCATTGGCCAGAACGCAGGTATAGCTGGCTGCTGTTACCAAGTCTGGGGTGTCTTGAGTTTTGCAGTCGTCTACAGGCAGTGTTGTGTGTCACCCCCATGCAAGCATGTTTACTCGACCGTAGTTGCCTCCCTGTTGTGTCATGCTCAATCACTTGCCCGTGACGGGCTTGGGTGCTGGTTTGCGAACACGCATTTAGAAGGTTTAATGTTTCAAAGAACATACCTGTTTTATAACTTAAACCTCAAAAAGAGCCTCCTACAGTAACCATTAACACTGGTTGCTTCAATAATACTAGAGCTAAGCATCAGCATCGTTTTGTTTTCCTATTTTATCTAGTGGATGTATTAAACAATATTAGTGTGATTTCTCTCTTTTCTTTGCATTGTATTTAACCATTCATATTTGTTTAACATCAGAATAGTAGCTCATCCAACAAAGTGAGTCCTCCCAGGATCTGCTGTTTTGTCGTACCGTAACCGCCAGCAATTCTGTAATTAGTGCTGCAATGGAAGTACATGCGACCTCTGACACAAACTCATCATTATTTCAGGAGTGAGGCAGGCCAGCTTTGCTCCTAAACTAATTGCCATCTCTTTTTCCAACAAACAAAAGCAAAATGGTTATTTTGAATGAATTTCCCTTAAATATTAAACCCCATTTCTTATTCAGCGTTATTTATTATAGTTTATTCATAAGTGGTCTGACACAAGAGTTTATTGTCTGTTTTTTGGAAAGACACTGATAAGGTGTGGTGCTAGCCATAGCCACTCATTCGCAGACCCCATGCTCTAGAGACACACACTGAGTTTCTGAATGGGAGTCTCCCTTCCTGGAAAATAATGATATACTATACAGAGAACCATGTAAAAAAACAACCCCTATTTGAGCAAGTGGTCATTTTTTTATCTTTAGGTTATTTAGGATGGCACTAGAGTGCTTGCACATGCATTGCTTTAATCTAGTCTCCTTACCAAGCGTAAATAAATTGTTCTGATTTAGTCATTGTCTTGAGTCATTTCCTTTCATCACAAGTTAACCTTCTCACAGATATCTATCAGAGTTGAATTATTGTCTTCCTCTCTTGTTTTTAACACTCTGCCTTGCTCCCCACTCTGCACAATTACACATGGCACTCTTTTCTGGCAGACCTTTAGTGAGATAACAGTTTTCACCACTAGAAAAGCTCTAAATGGGAATAATAGACACCACTTTCACAAGACATGATTCATATTATCTCATCTAATACTCATATACTAGTGCGTCTGAGTAATGATATTCCTGATCATGTAAGGTGGTAATTATTATTTAATTCAAATTAAGTAAAAGGATTGCCCTACTTCCATCATGTCTTTTGAAACTAAACACTCCCAATCTTCAAGTCCATTTAGACACCAGAAAACTTTCCGTAGTGTCCATGACGTGCGGCTGAAAGAGCCAGGCGGCGGGTAAAAGAGCCAGCTTCAGTTCAGCTAGGCGAGACAGGAAGCCTTGTGTCTCCTAGAGGAACTTTATGGAGGTTGACTGGAGAAGTATACATTTCTGGAGTGATTTAACACTTATGGACATGGTAATGACCTCCACTAAGATGTTCATATTTGCGATCCCGCTCTCCACCAAAACTGTTCTTAATGTACATTATGCCTCTTCAATTATGACAAGCCTTGGGGTTCACAGATGGACATATTCTCTCCCAAATATAGTTTTATTTAATGAAATATACCTTAAAGATTGAGAAATGTTTTTGATGCCATTGATTGACACATAGTCTGTTCTTTGCAGTAAAGCATGATTTAGTCGTGGTAAGGCCACTAGGGGGCAGAAACACATTTAAAAAAGCAGACCGGCTCAGCAGTCATTTATGTATGCAGCGAACTCAAGCATTATTTGGGGGGAAGTGTATTGTGGCTTAATTAATTTAAGGCTACAATATGCTCAGAATTTTTTCTAACTTTCCTTCATTTTCGTTAGGTTTAACTTGCTGATCATCAAGCCTAAGAATCATTTTTGGCAAAGGGGAATGTCTCTTTAGAAAGTTATTTTTAACTTTGATTTCGGACAGCTACTCTCCGAAATCAAGTAGTTTTAATGACTTAGAAGTAGGAGAAGAAGCCAATGCTCACATTTGGTAAAACGCAACTAAAGAATGACCGACAGTTTTTCTTTAAGACTGAAAGGATTGTCTAACTAAATTGATGGATATTATTCATTTGTTGCTCAAGATTTAATCACAATTCAAGCAAACACCGCCAGTAATTCTAACAACAAATAAATCTGCTTTTGTCTTTCAGATTTCCTTTACCAAACAAAACAAAATGCATTGCAGCAAACACATAGTTAAACTTTGAACATCTCTGTTAAGCAACCTGAAGCTGATATACAGGACTGTCTCAGAAAATTAGAATATTGTGATAAAGTTCTTTATTTTCTGTAATGCAATAAAAAAAACAAAAATGTCATACATTCTGGATTCATTACAAATCAACTGAAATATTGCAAGCCTTTTATTATTTTAATATTGCTGATTATGGCATACAGCTTAAGAAAACTCAAATATCCTATCTCTAAATATTAGAATATCATGAAAAAGTATACTAGTAGGGTGTTCAACGAATCACTTGAATCGTCTCTAATAATCGCAAACCTCGCTAACGCGTTC
>NW_011361835.1:21045-81335 GCF_000735185.1 Notothenia coriiceps
CTTTCAGATTTCCTTTACCAAACAAAACAAAATTCATTGCAGCAAACACATAGTTAAACTTTGAACATCTCTGTTAAGCAACCTGAAGCTGATATATTCTCAACTAGCAAAATGCACGTTATCATGTCATATTCCTTAATAACAGCTGATCTCCACTAGATGGTGCCAATGTTCCACTTTAACAACTCGTACACTTTCCAAATGCCTCCCACTGCACTCGGTGCCATAACGTTTTCACTGAGCACAGCGAGTGCAGCACTCTTTGCACTCCTACACTGCTGGCATCACTAATATGAATCATTTTATATTGAGCTTAGCCTGATATTATAGCTAGTCCAAAAGATGACTAGCATGTGAAATAGCAGCCCTGTCACTGGGTGGCAGCAAGAAGGATTGTCTGTCGTTTCTTATCTAAGTTGCCTCTGCTTCAAGGCGTCACACAGACTTTCTTTCTTAACATCCTACAAGAGACATTAATCGGCACGGAGACACTGTAAAATATATCTTTCTTAATCTCGGCAGCCTCTGCAGCATGTGTCAGCCCATGCAACTGTGACATTTTTCTTCAGGCGATCCCCTACTCCAGAGCTAAATTTAGCAGTGGACTGAGTATCCACAGCTGCATACAGCTGAATGGGCTGCAGCCTAACCTGCTCATCCATTTTAAACCACTGCCACTGCCTCGCAGTTATGCTGCATCTACTGTATGTGAGCTGCAGACGTGTCTGTGCTTCACCTTTGCAGGAGAGGGAGATGATGTTTAGGTATTTGAAGTGATGTTGAATATTAGGTTTCTAGTGTTGACCTCTCCGGTTGCTTTTTGAGCAATGTCTGGCTGGTGAAGTCTGACATCTTGTCCAACTGTTTCTGGTCAGAAATGTGTGTGGGCATACGAAGGGGGGAACGCTAGGATTTGTTTTGGTTTTTTAAATATTATGTAAGGCATCTCAGAAAGATGTCCTCATGATGCCAGTTGAATGTTTAGTACCGTACTTAGTTTTTTGATTCCTGAATTGACCATGCGTGTAGTTTTATCTGAAATGATGCCACAGAGGACTGCACTTGAGTTGGTGTTATGGTCATCATTGGTTACTACTGATTCATAATGTTGCAACTTTTTGATATGTAAGGTTTCTTTACTTTGATGTCTAGATGTGAGAATCACAGGAATAAACGTTACACAAATTGTAGCCTTGTCATACAAGTAGTTACAGTTTCTTTTATTTGACAAGATGCAGGTAAATTCTTGATAATTAGTTTATCTTTGTAGTGCTGCTCCTTCCAGTGATGTATATAGTTATACTGGACAACACGTGTCTTGTTCTTCCCATTTCCTTCCTTTAAGTATTAAGAGCATCTTTATAGCTGCACTCTCCTTTATTACACTGCTGAACTTCAGCAGGAAGCACTGTTCTATAATTATTTACACTTATGTTAGCATTGCTCTTCCTCACATGTACTTCTATGCCTTTCTGCAATTACCATGTTCTTTTTTTTGTCTGGAAGAGTGTGTGTCTGCGTGTTAGTGTGTGTCACTGGGCTGCAGGGGGATTGCTCTGTACTTTATGAATACCCAGCAGTGACAGGAGGTAGGAGGCCCGCTCCACTCTTCTCACACTCAGGCTTTAGAGTTGTGCTGTTGTCGCTTTGGATCCCATGATAGTTTTTACCTAACAACATTCAAAAAAGGCACATATCTCCTTCACTGTCCAAAACCCTCTCTGAATAAAATGGGACATTTTGTTCACATAAAAGTTCTGCTAGGGCCAATTATTTTTCTTTCCTTCTCTATATCAGAATGTTCTGCCTCAGTTTTGAGTTTTTGGGGACTATCTTTCAATAGCTTTCATGGTAAATGCGGTTAGTGTGTACTTGGCCAGTGTCTGAAGCTATTCCCATGAAGAAGAAAAGTTCACCAAAGCTTTTAGTGCATTTCTGTGGATTTATGCTCACTGTTGCATATTTAATGCAGAGGGGAAGTTTTCTATTTCATGCTTGACC
Source organism: Notothenia coriiceps (assembly GCF_000735185.1). Taxonomy (NCBI): domain Eukaryota; kingdom Metazoa; phylum Chordata; class Actinopteri; order Perciformes; family Nototheniidae; genus Notothenia; species Notothenia coriiceps. Next base: position 23,047 of record NW_011361835.1, read on the forward strand.
ACACTTTTAGAAATGCAGCAAAAAGCAGATCCAGAATTTGTTTGATTCAGGTTTATTTTCCTGTAAACATAGATTATGTTTAAATATGTAAATTTACCTAATCTTTAACTGTTTTCACATTTACTTACCAGTTTTGCATTTATACTAAACTATCTTCTTGCTCATGGTACCTTCAGCTATTTATTTTCTTTATAGTAAACCTTATCACTGACTGAATCCAGTTCTTAAAAACTACAATATAATTTCTTACTGTATTGATATTTACTTCAGATCGTTTCTTTGTAGTGTTGTTGGAGAATTCAGAAGGTTTGAAGTAATTTGACCTCTTAGCATGTTTTGGTCAGCGATTTACCAACAGCACTCCTCATTATAGTTTGTTTTTATATTTGTACAGCTTGAGGCCATGCAGGCCAACATAATCAATAGCTGAGAAACAAATAGGAATCATCTGTTTCATGAGCATACCTTGTGTTGATGAAATGCCATTTGATTGGCATGTATCATTATACTGTAAGCCGGAAGGTGGGTAAACCTGTAACCTATGTTTAAAATCAAAATAACTTCATATACAGAGCTACACTTTGTTTTATGATCAGACCTGATACAGCACAGATTGATCCCAGTGATATACCACATATGATTTCAGATGATAACGAAAACCCACATTTTGATCCTGAATTACTGTTGGGAAAATTGGAGACAATCCACAGCAGAAATACCAGCCGTTTATCTTAATCTGTCCAAAATTTTTGATTTGATCTATTATTATCACACGTATATATATATACAGTATATATATTTTAACATCTTCAAAGAATGACCTTAGTGTGTATAAATGTAAATAATTTTTTTTACTATTTTTTTGGAATTACCATTGCAGTTCCAAGAGCTAGCAACCACATCTTCTCACTGAAAGAACCTGCAATACAAAGCATTCCTGCCCAGCAACGCTCCTCTGTGTGAACCTTAGGTATGATAAATGCACACTGTCAGGCAGGAGGATCTTCAGTTCCACAGAACATATTATTCTGCTTCCTCCCTTTCTTTAGATTAATAGGCGTTCCAGAGTTGTTACATCACTGCTGTTTTGTAATGGTCTAATATTTTACCTAAACTCACATTGTGTGTTCATTTCATTGTGTTTCAGAGTCGTGTTTTCATTCTTAATCATTTATCTGGCTGTAGTGAACCATGAAATATAAAGTTAACATAACAAATATGTTGTTTTTATTGACAATTTGAACTATATATAAAATAACATATAAGGCAAAGTAACAACTATATTACATAATACCAGGGTTTCCCCGTGTGCTATTTTTGATTACCTCAGCTCTCCCGCTCTGTTAGATGCGTCAGTGGGAACAGCTGAAACTCCTCCTGAGCCCTGCTGTCTGCGGGGAATCTGTCATGTTCACTGGAGAATTATGATTACCGCACTCGCTGTTCACAGATGTGACCTGCATCTCTTTTCACTCGTCTGTTTCCTCGAGAATGACCAGAAAACTGAGGCAGGATTTACAGATAAACCTAATTTTCAGCATTATTATTACATCTCCTCTTATTTTTTTCGTCTTTTAAACAATTTATTTCCTTCCTATCAGCAAGAGGATGAGTATTTATTTGACTTGTATAACCATTAAGATAACCTACAACAATTGTTTCTGCTTCATTTAGATACATCCTCGATACAGTGATGAAAGAGTCAGCGGTTAGAAATGTTTAGACCAGGCCTCAGGATGCATTAAGCTCCTAGAAAAGCATTACCACATCTGTCGATCAACACTGTCAATCTGTCTGACCTCGCATCACTTTCCATTAACTCTCCTAAGCCTTTTCACCCCCTCACTTGCGCGCACGCACGCACGCACACACACACACACACACACACACACACACACACACACACACACACACACACACACACACACACTCACACTCCTCTGCCTAGCCACTCCCATCTCAGGGCTGCTATCCTTTTCACTCGGTTCAATTAAACCCTCAGTAAGTGGAAGTTAAAGCTCCATTGGACAGCTGGCCAACAGTTACACATGACACAACTGTGGTCATCCTCTAAAGCTGCACTAACAATCACTGCCTGTCACAGTCAATCTTGGCCTGATGCCTTTGGACTCACTTTCTTATGTAAATGGTAAGAGATGTCCACTTAAGAAGGCTGAGCTAAAGTCAGATGAAGCCGTTGAGTATATGTTATTCTATTTACCGGGCTTAAAGGACTCTTTCCTTTACGATATTATCCCTGTTTACTTGCAGATTTCAAGGATTCCATATCAGAGGGTCCCTGCAGTACTCTCTACAGAGGGCAGTAAGCCAGAACTTGTTCTATTTGCTTGGACAGATCGGGCCTAGTACCCCGCAGCAACTCTGGATGTCAGTTTATAGGCCAATCCCTGCTCGATGGTGGTACCTAGACAGCCCTTAAAATTGTGAACAAAATATTCAAATTTGGAAGCCCCTTCCTCTTTTCAGTACCTAAGGGCGTCTTTGTATTTTGTCTATGCTCACTGTAGGATTGATTCAAAGAGCCAGTGACTATTTTTAGAGCCTGCCGCTGTGGTGCAGGATCATCGTTCATGACAGTGCCCCACAGTACCTCTGTGGTCACAGTTGTTCTGACGCTTGTGTCGATGAAAGTTCAGTAGTTGTCTTTTCCCTCTCGCCACTGAGCTGCTAGCTGCAGTATGTGGGCTGTAAGCTGGAAGAGGTCAGCTGTCCAAGCAGAATCTCTCGTCCTGGGGATTCATGATGATGCGGCATCATTGATCGCCAACACTCCCTCGCGCTGCAAGCATAACAGGGGAAAAAACGCCAATGATTTTAAGTGTGTGTTTTTGCAGCTTTTTCTCTAGTATTGGCAGTAAGGAATTGAGTATTGTCAAAAAATACGATACATTTGCTCTTCTCATTTCAGCTGTATGCTTTGCTGAATGGTGACTTTTTACCTGAATATCTGTCTCCTGTTTTTCACACACACGCACGCTCCCCACAAATAGTACTGTCCGTGAATTTGACTCCGCTGTAGTCGTGATCACTGAAACATGAATGTTCTGCTGTTGGTCTCCAGCTCTTCTCTCCTCCTCCTCCCCCGCACGCTAAATGAAATGCAGGGCCCTATCAGTGCTCTGCATTCGCTCACACTGATTGAGTGCCTGAGATGGGTTTTAGCAGCTCAGTAGATTTTCAGATAACCGCAAATCAGGCGCTTAACCAAAGCAAGCAGACGAAGGCCGTGACTCAGGAGGACATTGTGATAGTATGTGGAGTGGGAGGAGATTTATTTTCTTTACATTGAGATTTGTTCAGTAGTGCTATCTAACAACCAGCTGCTGGGTCCAGCACTAACAATGGGTTCCGATAGGATTATTTGGTTTTCTGCTGTTAAACTGTTTCCTTTGCATTGATATATAAACTACTTTTTATCCAAAAAGAACAGTCGTGCATTGGGTTGAGTCATTGTGCGCACCCCAAACACAATGTCGCTAATTAGCAATTTAACAGCAGACCTCTGAGGCATTATGTAAAGACCAGAGTTTCCTATTTTTAATCCAGCATCCTTTATGACTGATTTATCTTGTGACTAACAATTCATTTCTAATTTGCTCCAGTAGACTCTGATGAATGAACACAAAGCACCTCATAGTTCAGGCCAGTATTCCCTCAATAATAGCCATTCAGAGTGTGCATGAAATACTGAATGAAATGATACATGTGTAAGCATTTGTTCAGATTGACTTTGACTCTGCGATCACCCGCAGGTTTGAAAGCCATGTGTTGTCTGCAGTGCAATTTGATGTGTCACGCAAGTGAAAACTTCTGTGATGAATTAAACACGGAGGTGATTTATGAAATATGCTTGTCATACAGATAAAAGGCCTCCTCTTCAGGAATGTCAAGACTGCGCCGCATGAGTGTTGTTAAGAGGGCAAATGTTAAACAAGGTCGCAGGTTTCTAACATAGACTGATCATGAGTGGACACAGTCAGCATGACGTCACCAACTGTGCACAACTGCTTTAAAGCCTCAGGTTTGGCATTTTGGTTCATCACCATCATGTTTTCTTTAAAACCAAAAGTCACACTAGAGGGTCTAGTACTACAAGAACAAGACCTTTTTTTTGGCCAGCTAAATGTTACAGTTCATTTTGAATAACTGACAAGAGTGAGTGTTGTCTAAGTCTAAGTCTAATACAACATAACATTGTGAAAACGTTGACGTTCTGGGACGAAAGTGCTAAACGCACCAAAAAGGGGCAACACTGTGGAAGTGACCTGTTAATCATAGGGTAGCCATGCCCCAAATAATACGCTGTATTAAAAAAACATTGTGCTGAACACTTGAAATGTGCAATTCAGACAATAAACTCATGAGGTACATCTAGAAGTTGTCATTTTTTCATAGACTTATATTCTAACAGACTTTTTTTGCAACCAGTGGAGCCCCCCCCCCCCTGCTGGCAGTTAGAAAGAATGCAAGTTTAAAGCATCATGCAGTGGTAAACTGTCAGTCATCTTTAATCATCACCTCTTCTGTTCATCTAGTCTTTCCCCCCCCAAGCTATAGTCAAGTGAAAATGAAATGTGTGCTGTCAATCTAACGAAAGTTGGCAGATGTGCCTGCTATGATTCTTTTAAATCGTAGTATCTGTGACGGACATGGTTTATTGGATTTAGCAGGTTTTTTATTTGCTCATTTCCTAGGCAGTTCATAGCTCCTGATTTATTGGTGCATGTGGTGTTATACCATTTTTTATTTGATATATTTTAGAGGATTGTTGAAGTGAAGATTATGAATACAGTCTGTTGCAATGTGGTTTGCATCTAGTGATGAGAGTCAGTCAGCTGAGGAAAATGCCAGAAAGAGCGATAAGTGAAAAATGGTTGTTCTATTGATTGATTTTGGTGATGGATCACTAGTCTGTCGGATGATGCGTGCTTGTATTGATTACTGTACCTTGCGTTGCATAACAATCGATAGATGTGTAGATTTTCAGTTGCAGATAAATCAAGGGTCAACAAAGGATTCATATGGTTTAGTAATGACAAGAAATCAGTCGTCTAGTTGAGTAGCGGTGGAAAGCTGTGGCGTTTTAGTTGAAGCGTTAACAATAAACTTTAAGACGAAGGTTGTATGTAAATAAATCTAATTTATTAAATCCCATTGCTTGAATATTTTAAGGCATGCCAAGGCTGGAGATTTAGCTTGGGCTGTTTCTCAGGGTTATTATCTGGACTTAGCTTGGAGCATAAGCCTGATACTGTGTGTCTGCCTCCTGAGCTGCTGTCCCTGGCCCCGCCCACTTCTAAGTAACTTCCCTATGTCACGACTCCTGGGGGCCCTGGGACAGAGCTCAGTGGATCGCTGCATCACGTTTCCACTGCGCTGGCACTAAGTGCATGGACCCTGTAGGGTAAAAGTCTGCCAGGTCAGACTGCTCTCATGCTCAACTGCTTTGTTGGAATTAGCAGAGAGCAAATGGCATCAGCCCCAAAATGTGTTCCTTATCACCCTGACCCAAAGTGCAGGACATAACCCTGAAAAGGTGAGGAGACCCCATCCATTTCGCCCATATGTTGCTTTGGCTGTCGCTGTTGAGACTGATACGCAGCCGCATTCCCTCCAGCGCTGGTTCAGAGCATTCAAAATGAAGTCTGGAGCTTGGCTTCTCTGCTCCCTGCACACAATAAGGAATTTCAATCAGATTTCCATTGGATTAAAACACCTTTCCTCTCAGGGTTGTATTTAAGTCCAGGAGACCAAAGGTCATAGCTCCAAGAATAGAGCTGTCTGTTAGCAACAGCTTCTCACTTGATTCCTATGATGGAGGTGTCTTTTTCTTTTCTTCTTTACTATACATGTCTGCTTCTGATGGCATCTCCTTTAATGACCTCCTCGGCACACACTCTGGTCCACACAGATAAGCGTCAGTATTATATTACTGGGAGCGGGTGTCTAATCTACTGTCTCTTCAATCTGCAGCCACTGTTGCATTAAGTCCAATTACTGTACTGTGGTGTTTACTTTCAACCCTTCAACCATTATATTTGTACCACACAGCTCTCGTAATAATGCTGCTGATGACAAACAAAATCATGTATCCTACAACCTTTTATTTATGTCTTTGGTCAGTTGAAGAATATGCAAGAACGAGTCATTCCTTTGAATCACTTCCAAGTAATGAAGCAGTGTAGACAAACCCAGCGTCTCAGACAGCCCTGCCTTGGACATTTCATTGTCACAGATAAAGTTACATAATGAATATTTTATGGGCAGTTGAACATACCCACGTGAGAGCCCACTGTCCTGGGCCATAGGCTATTGCAAAGTCCTGACCAGTGAGCATTTAGCTTCCTCCTTTTTCCTTTGACAGAATAAACTAGAAAGCACACTGCAGGGCAACAGACAGACAAAGATGAGCTCCAAAATGAGTGCTGCTGTAAACACAAGAGATTTCAATGCCTTGCTCTCTCACGCTGCTGTAGCTCGCTTCATATCCCTCCCACCACATTCCCTCCCTCTTTCTCTCTCTCTCTCCCTCTCTCTCCTCCCGTCTCTTGCCACTGTGCGGCTTTGCGCTGAGCACAAGGCATACAGATGTAAGTTTTACCCAGTCTCCAGTCAGAGCTGGCAAGTGAATATGAGGTTGCCCTTTTGCTAACAGGCAGTAGTAGAGGTTAAATATTCAGCAGCCATGCAACTGTCAAGGCGGACTCAGAAGGGGAGATGAATACCTCCTGGAACTGTGTGTTTGTGTTTTATTTTCTCAATCTCTTTGTGTGGATCCAATCGTTTCCACTCTTAAAGCTTGGCAGCAAGAGGTGTTATCTCCAGCACTGAGCTCAGCTTTAAAAGGAAATTGCAAGACTCTAATTCTGCCTGTCAGCTCCTGATGAGACTCTGATTAAAGATAAAGCGAGAGGAGGACACCCGGATGAATCAAGGAAAAACTTGCAGAGGGATATTCACACAAACACTGCTTTTCCTGGACTCTATTTTTTGAAGATTTTGATTTTATTTATAGCTTTGTACTGAACCTGCATTTTATGCATCTGCTGTGATTGCACACATGTTCCTCACACCAGCTAAGAGAGAAATGCTGTAATGTTGTGCTTGATTTGGACTTTCTTTGAGAGGATTTAGGTTTCACCTGATCAGCGTTCCTTTACTGTTTGAATACATTCTGATCTTACCTCCTACCTTTCTGCCGCTCTTTTTTTCTCCTGAACATTGTGCGCTGGTTAGTCACATTAGCGACTGGGCAGACATTTCTAACGGAGGCACAGTGCGTGAGGCTGGACTCTGAATCGTTAGGGGATCCTCAGACTTTGCGCCTCTGGGAGTTTGTCTTACCTGATTCAACCAGAGGAGAGTGTCATTAGAGTTTCCACAATTGGGACGGCCGGCCAAAAGCCAGGATGCAGGTGTCATTAGTGTGCACGGAGCACCGCGGGGGAGTCAGCCGCACCACAGAGGAGCGGCTAAACCGCCAGAATGCCAACAGCCCCAACACAGGCACCCGCAGCAAGTTCAGAGCCGTGGCCATGGTGGCCCGCAGCCTGGGACAACTCTCTGTTCAGAGTGTGCCTACCTCCAGCGAGCAAAGCATCAAGACTGGCATGAAGTATAGGTAGGGCATGTCTGATCTGAGACCTTACAACTTATTTAAAGTATTTTAATTAAAAAATAAACTGCAGGATTTTTCTCCCCACTGATAAAGTAAAGTAAGAATAATCAATTATTCTTGGCTCAGGATACAATACAGAGAAGACTATCCCAATTGCAATTGCACAGCAGTTTGTTCTCTCTTACTGCCAAACCGTACCAATTTATAATAAATGACACTAAGTCATTAATTACCCTCCCCAAAATCCCCTCAAAAACAACACCTCAAGAGGAGAGATTTGTAGGTTTGTCTGATTTGCACTTAAGTGTTGAGACTTTTATGTGTATGTGATTAAAATGATGTTAGTAGCTATTCATGGCTTATCTGTTCAATGCAGGAGTAACAAACACGCACTGTAAACAAAGTACAATAAGCTGAATGTGGTCAGCTTTAAAGGGGAAACTAATTTGTATTTTACTAGGTAAGTGCAAGAATACTGTCATCATCTTAGCACGCCTATTGTGTTTGTTTACCTTATGCTGATAACCCCTTCATTTGTAATCTTTTATAATTGGGTTTAGATTTAATCACTGCAACTCCTTATAGCTGAAATATTAAAATCAGATATATTTCCAAGCAGTGACTCAAAAGCGTAGTTATAACTATAATCCTTGTCATATACGCGATTTGTCCCCGTCATGCTGTGAACCAAAACACTTTGCAAAAAAAATCTTATACTATCCTGTTAGTATAGTAACATGAAGCTGCATTGAATATTTATCACACGCCTTCAATCAGTGCAGATTACTGTTCTATTGTAGTATTTACACTTCTTTTGCTTTCATTACATGGTGCATAAAAGGGTTGATACTTTAGTTATGGTGGACTTTTCATGTGTAGGAACCCCAAGGGATAGGAAGACTAATGACTTTTTTTTAATCTACGATATCTGCCATATTCAACATTTAGAGTAAGGTTTTTGCACGATAGCTTTTATAACACAATCTCTTCTATTTCTGTGTTGCTTTACTCTGATCATATCAGCTTTTACACAGACGAATAAGGAGCATATTATTAAGTGAGATATCTTTAAATGCATAGTGAGGCACTGAGGATAGAGGAGTGAATGGCACAGTAGCAGGGGACACAGTCTGTAGGCAGCATTGGTGAGAATAGGATTTGACATTATTTCTCACCCTGGTGTGCTACGGTGCTTTATGATATCCAGAGATCTGTTCAATTGTGCAATGTTTCTGTCAGGAATGATTTCTCTCCTTATTGTCCCACCTGTCACTTAACTGCTCAGACAATAGTTTGGAAAGAAATATTCCAAACTCTAACTTAAATACTGATCTACATACTGTAGCACCATTGCAACCATTGTAGCACACACATTTGTAGTACATTTTATTTATACTCTTTTCAGTCTATTTTTAAAATAGTGGCTTGATTCTGTTTAAAACACAGAGAGTGTTACAGCGGCAGGCTGCTCTTATTATAACATTTTGCCATTTACATTTTTTTTTTTACAGTATTGCCTGTTGATATTGAAATACACCTTTTATACTTGAATAATAGTTTTCAAGCAGCAAAATAAGAAAAAATGCCAATAAAAGTCAAATTGTTTTTGGGGGGGTTAAGAAATAGACGGACGCTGACTGAGAAATTAGGAAGAGGCGTTGATTTGAGCGAAGCCATTACCCATCCTCAGTACTGTTGTCTAAGGAAACAGCCAAATCCTTTGCATCTGATTTGTAGAGGCAGCTTGGCATGCTGGCGCACTGTCATTATTGAGGCTAATGATATTGAATGAGTAAAATCATCTTCAGCTCGGGGGGCCAGCGGCTGTTTGTGTTCTTCGCTTCCGCAGTGTAGTCCGAAGTACATAACAGGCTCTCTGTTTGTGAACCCAGCTTGCATCTGATGTAAACTGAAAGTAATGCATGTCTAAATGCAGAGATGCATGCACCGAGGCTACAACATTATGTTTTGTTGTTTTTAAAGAGAAGTGGATGAAAGGGACCGAAGGAGAGATGTAAAGGAAAAAAGAAAGGAACGGAGAGTGCTAAAGTTAATGCTGTGGTAGGCACTCAGCCCAGGAGGAAGTGCAGTAGGCTGGAGTGATCTGTGCTCATGTCACTGCGTATCTTTCAAACTACATCTCGGAGTTAATCTTGCAAACCTTTTACCATGGCCATGCATTTATCTTTCATCCTTGAGCACAAGGATTCTTTTTCTCCATTAAATTCAGATTTCAGTTCCTCATTTTCCATTTTGACAGCTGAAGAGGTTAGCGGTTTTATAACTGTTCCCCATAAGAATACTGTTAAAGCTTATCCACCCCGCAACTTTCCACGATCATCCACTAATGGCGGTGGGAAACTCAGATCAGCTTCATTTGCATACATTTCTCTCAGTTTCCTTGAATGGCATGAGCTTAAATCCAGTTTTTCAGTCAACATCTCTAAATAAGGGTGCAGGTTAGCTTGGAAGTGACCTCGCTGTCAAGGACGATGACACCATCAAAGTAAACATATTTTCAAGGTAAACGACAGGGCTGCTTCACCGGGCTGCCTCACCGCAGACTGAGCCGTTCTGCAATGTGACACCGGGCCTGCATGACATGACTGGTTAAAATCATCAAGCTTGAATCTAAGAGCCTGCACCTCCTCCAAGGAGTGATTAAATGGCTTCATTCAGGACTGAATTAATGATGCACACCAAATGGCTTATGATTATGTAAAGCAGTCTTGCTCAGGGAATGGAAACATATCTGTGGGATTGGGAACGCAGTTCAGGTAGGGCGTCAATCCCGTAAAGCCTTTGCTTTTCAAAGTCCGGTTATCAGCTCTTCTCTCAAGCAGCCAAACCCAGGCAGGGTCTTGACTAAATGAGTCACCTTTACTTTTAGAGCCACTTCAGGCGTCGCAAACTAAATCCTGCAAAGTAATGCTGTGGTGAATACGTTTTGATACGCATCACTTTTTGGTTGCACTGCCATTTTTATGCAATGTGCAGACTAAACCTATGAGCTTATAATAAACTGCTGTGGAAAACACTTTGATTTAGTTTTTTTGTCAACGTATTGCTCTCTTTCTCACTTTCAACCCTTCAACACTTCTGCTGTGTTGCACTCAGTATCGTTTACTGCAGTGGTCATGTAAATCAGAGCTGACTCACCTCCTCTCCTGGTGTAAATCCACAAGTAACTCGCCTTAGCCCAGACTGTCAGGAGGATTCCTAAAATCTCTGGAGGTCCACTTCTAGTGTAAAGTTGACAGTGAATCACAGCCACAGTAAATAGCTACTGGCAGTGTTGTGTAAACGGATGGCATTTAAATCCCTCCACTGTTTTGTGTGAAGCCGCAACGTATCAATATAAATCACAGAGATATGACACTACTTATAAGACTGTCTTAACAGTTCGGTTTTATTTAGCACCTTAAAGTGACTTGATGTAACAGATGGCAGAATTTATTAAGACTGAAATAGGTGGAGCAATTTTACACGTTAATGTGAAATCTTTAGCTTTTGCACATTATTTACCATGTGCCCTTATTGTGTTATTAGTAGTATTATTGTATTATAATTGCAGAAGGGAAATGTAACTGTCCGTAGTTAACTATGGGCTTATCGCTGTCCTTGCACAGGCATTTTTACGGAAGATAAAGCGGAGCATCCTTTTTCCCCCAATATTTTGCAACAAGAATGCAAAAGCATGCACGGCTCAGTATTTTGGTGACAAAAGCTGTGGGTGTGAGATTTAGGGCGTCATAAGTGTGGGTGCATGCTGGGACGTTTTGCTGCATTCTGAGGGCTCTTCATCGGGGAGCCAGATTTCCACAGCCTGCACTCCCCCTTGAAATATGAATCATAAATAGGCCGTGATAGTTGAACAGAACACGCATGCAGGAGTACACTTTGGCCACTCTGATGTAAATACTAAGACTCATCCACTGCACAGATTTCAGGCCTACAGTAGCCACTTAGTATCTTAAATGGGCATACAAAAAAGAAAATGACCATCTGTTTGCTCTGGGCGTTTGGAGAGGAATTGCCAAACGGTGGGATGGTTGATTTGCTGATGCAGGCTTGTGTTTCACCGTATGTGCTGAGGTTTTGTCTGTGTTGATGTATAAGAAAGTGAGTGTGGTAGGGGGGTGTCGTGGGATATTTTGGTGCTTATAAGCGTGTCTGTATGTGAGAGACACACTTGTGTTATGGTTGAAGGAGAACATTAAGACAGCTGTTGTTTCTTTACCTCACTGATGTAGTTTAATTGGAGCCAGCGTGTGTGTCTGTCTTACCACTCATTTCTCTCTGCTTGTTATTTTCTCCAAAGCTTTAGAAATAGCCTAGATTTATTAATCTTGCTGTGCACTGCCAAGAGGCAAGTCTTTTCTCACTAATGTCAGTTTATACTGTATGTAAGAATGTAACTTAGCTTAGTCCAAAGATCACAAAATATTTCCCAGATAATGTGTTTAAAAGCAGTGTGTGAAGGTATTATATATTAAGCTGACATAATTGACTGTGATTCTGCCAACACTAAGGACATGGGTTTAAATGTACAAATCAACAGACTTGTTTGCCCAATGGAATTTGCATTTAGCTTTTCTTTCTGCATGAGAAGCATTTGAAGTGCATGTTATGTAATGTTGGATTGAGGAAAAGCACACAGTGAGGCTGTACTGCAGCAGGAGGCCAGAGCTTTAGCTTACTTCAGAAAATAATAGAGTGCAGGGCAGCAGGAGAAAATCCCATTCACCCTGCAGCTTCATGCTTAGTCATGTGTATTATGAATATTTAACCTCAACATTTTTTTAATTAGGCAGATGGCACCAGGCAGTTTGCTCTAAATCAATACAGTGGCCAACACAGTCTCTTACATGCCAGTTAGAGCTAATTAGTACAGTTGAGATTTTATGATGATTACATCTAATTAGCTTATCTGTGGTTAGGGCTGCAACAAACTGTATCTTCAAGAGTCTTGATTTATTCACCCAGCAGTCCAAAAGCCTAAGACATTCGGTGTACAATTATAGAAGACAAAATTATTCAAATGTAACACGCTGGAAGAGTATTTTTCCATTTTAAAATCAAAAACTGCCAAAAAAAACAATGAATGGATTATCAAATATGTGTTGATTCATTCGCCAAACAATAAATCAAGTCATTGTTGCCGCTCCTTTGTTCTGCATTCTTTTGAAGTGTATTTGTTTAATTAAAAAAAAGCCACCAATTTAGATTTTATAATGCATTTTATCTGTACATATTTTTCGGTGAATATACTCTATCACTATGCTTTGGCTACAATAGTCCATTTGAAATCATGTCAGGATGTTCGAGCACAGCCCAGTGTGACATTAAAGAGACGTTATAAGAACCATTGCTGAGACTCCAAATCCCCCAGGTTATAGTTAGTTTCTCCCTGAATCCTCTCCAGCAAAGAGCAGAAGATGTTTCCATCCCTGTGGGCACGGTCAGATTTATCCACAGCAACAGCCCCTGAAAACATCTGAGTTAGAAGAAAAACAAACTGAGCCTCAGGAAAACCCTCTGAGACGACAATCTGTTCATTCAGTTAAACAAATAAACAGCCATTGACAACTGTCTTGAAGTGCTTCAATACTTACAAATTAAATAACCTTTGCCTGCTGTCATCTATAGTGATGCAAGCAAATACCATTATACACGCTATCACTGAGCGTGGGTTCACATAAAGGCTTCAATGGGAAAAAACAGGCCATTGAGTCACTTCATGTGAGAAAGAAATGGGAGCAGGGTTCCTCAGACTAAGAAGTTATCATCTTTAAAACAGGAAAATAAACACTTAAACTAGTGTCGAGGTGGAACTTGGATCAGAAATCTAGTTAATATATGTTTGAGTGATAATTCAGGGTCAGAGGCTGGTTTGGACTTTTTTGGTGCCTTTACATTTGACTGTAAAAAATCCAGCTCTTAAGTTGTCACTTAGGGTTTCCATGCAACCAGCGTAGACATTACATTACATGTCACTTGTTAGACACTTTTATCCAAAGCAACTTACATACTCAATACTGTGGACAATCCCCACAGGAGCACTTTGTGGTGAAGTGTCTCAGGGACACAACGACATGCTGACTGCAGTGGGGTTTGAACCTGTGACCCCCTGATCCAAACACCAACGCACAACCCACTGCACCACAAGACATCAGGGTATAACATATGTATTAGTTCTCTTTAGAGGCGCTTGAGGACCGATTTTCTGAATCTATTTGAAACAGTTTCCTCCTGTTTTCAGTCTTTATCCTGAGCTAAACGAAATGTCTCTTTCTCCATCAATGATAAGTCCTTGCAAGAAAAGTGATTAGCACAGGTCCGACAATTCAAGACAACTGGCTAACTTAAAAAACAGTCTTTATCCATTAACCTCCATTCAAAACCCATCTTGGGCTTAATCTAAAACAAGTCAAATCTTGTGTTACTAAAAAAAACATATCATATTCTATTTACAGGTATATAGGCGTTTATACTACTTTTTATTTTGTATTTTTGTATTTATTATATATGTTGAATTGTTGGAGCAGCTCAGGTCATAAGATTTCCATTGCCATTTCTACACCGTAGCTTTGTGCATAAGACAATAAAACATTTGAATCTTGAAAAGAAAAGGTCATCTAGCTGCCAACAAGTGTGCAGAGCCTCATGGCAGAAGGTTATTTTAGATTTAGAAATATTTAATCCTGTTTCATAACAATTGGGTATAATGAAGATAGTTGGCATGAATTATTTTTGATTTAGAAAAACTCTTCCTTACAGTCCATGTGCACGAGCAGCTTTTGTTACATAAACCTGAATGGAGGAAACCTGCAGCCAACAGGAGCTTGTGACATTCTGTCTGAGTGTTTTTCTGAATTTGAAGCCGCGTGTTAGGTAGTATTAATAGTTGCCCGGTAAACATATCTCTCAACACGTTCCTCTTTACAGCACTGTGACCTTGTTTCCTCATTTATCACCCTGTCCTGTCCCGTCTCTCCTGTCCACTGACTTCACATTGAATTCAAACCCTCTCTCCCACCCACTCGTCCGACTCCATACCTGCAGTCCTGCCTAAAACTTTTCTCACACTTCTTTTAAATTGGAAAGAAATGGTGTATATCTGCTCCCATGTGAATATCTATACCTTAATCAACCATTGTTTTAAAACATTATAGGTAGAGATGTCCCGATCCGATCACGTGATCGGGGATCGGAGCCGATCACGTTATTTCCAAAAGATCGGAATCGGGAGAAAAAAATCGGGGATCGGGATTTTTTTATTTTTTTTTATTTTTTTTAAATACTTTTTTTTAATTTTGTATTCAATGTTACAAAACAAAAATGACCATGTTCAAGTCTTAAAGTCATCCTGAGGCCTTAGTTTTGGTTTCAAATTACACAACATCATGTATGTGTTGCTTCTTTGGGGCTTGTTTTCATAGACCTATTTCTCTCAAATCTGGCAACAGAGTGGGCAGGGCGCAGTGTCTAATTGTAGCAGTAAGCTAACGAGTACTGATAAGTTTTATTTTGTTTTGATCCAATGCTGCACAACTGAACTGATCCAATGCTGCTGTGAAAGAAAGAAGCTATATCCATGTTGGATAGAATATCCAATTTAAATAAAAAAATAACCTTAAGGGACAATTTGAATGCTTTTTTTCTTTTTTTTCTCTAAATGCATTGCATAAAGGTCGGATCGGGAAAAATCGGTATCGGCAAATTGCCAAAATCAAATGATCGGAATCGGATCGGGAGCAAAAAAAGGTGATCGGGACATCCCTAATTATAGGCGTGATGACGGGTATAAAATGTATTTGGTGTGGCCTTCCAGGTGGCCATATCTTTTTGTAAAGTTAGAGTTCGATGTTGTGTCACAATAGTTTGAAGCTGCTCTGACCTTCATCTCTGTTTATATGTCAAGAGTGTTTACATTAACACAATTCAATACACTGTTTGTGAGTAGTATTTGTGAAACATTGGCATCAAATAGTTCTTGCTAATTCATTGTCCTTGAATGGATATTCCTTTCATCCCAAGGTTAGGGAAGTTTGGGTGCTAAGTGGACATGGTACATTTATTTAGTAATTCTTGGCAAGACTACAGACAATACATATATATTTATATTTTTTTTCTCTTCAAAGACAATAACCCAATAATCTACTATCCAGTAATCAATTATCTATGACTGGAAGTACCTAACCTCTGATATGTCCTGCCTCATGTTGACCTTAATGAAAAAAAACACTCTACTATTTCCACATGTCAGCTGCCATCAATGGCGGCCAAAGTCAGAGCAGAGTGGAATGATGAACTTAGACCAGCAGGATTCATTGTGTCAAGCTGAAGTGAAATGTGGCCTGTGTGCAAACAAGCCCCAAATAGATCAAGACAAAGCCACCACTAATCAATACACTAACATGAGGTTATCTAGTATTCCAAAGTAAACAACTGGACTAGACATGTGCTACGGTCATTTAATGTCTCATCAGGCTTTGTCCCTGCGGCTGCATTGGTGTTGCTGTCCTGCGTTGTGACTGTCTCCTTCATTATCATTGGGGGTGTGAGAGGGATGACTTCACTGTTATGGTCCATGTCTGCTGAGGCTAAGCGGGAACCTGGCCCCTGCCTGCTTCTGCCTGGCAGAGGGTCATTTCAGCAATGCACAATGCACTATTCAAGGCCAGTCTAGTAAAATATTGATCGCAACAATGTGCTGACAAAAGGGACATTCTACAATGAGAACAATGGCAAGGGCAGAGCTCTGTATTCTGATATCCTGCTTACCTATATTTAGGTGTAGTGCTTTAATGCAATGGTACTGTGTGTGCAGTGTGCACCAGAAGCATGTGTGTATAGTTGGGATTAGTTTATCTAATTAGACAGGTTTAATATGCATCACTTTTTGTGAACATGCTAGTGCATCATGTATTAACATTAAGAAACACTCATTTACTCAATCACATCAGATGTGTAAATCTGAAGCAGTGTAAGGCTTGGAAGAGACTCAGACTCACTCCACCCCAGCATCCACCTGTATGCTCGGGGGTGGAAGTTATTAAATCATCACTCCTTAATATTCTCTGTAAATATATCTGTGAGGGGGCTAAAGCCCATACGCCAAACTCTAACTATATTACTCTATACAGTATGCTGCTGTTAATAAACATTTCAAATGTGAGTTGTCTGACTGAACTGTTTGTGACATTAAGTGACACTGCCCCCCCCCAGGGGTTATTTCACTCATGCAATTAAGAGGCAGTTGATTGTAGATCTGCTCCAGTTGTTAGCCAGAGGGACTTGTGTTAACCTTGTCACCGCAGTGAGTGCACGTGCTCCCACTGGATTCTCTTATCCTCCTCTCATCTCCCTCATGACTTTGTTTGCTTATTAGTGAGCAGGGTCCTTTACAAGACGTCATCGTGCCCTTGGATTCAAACTGTAACACGATTACAGACCTCACTGACCAGATCGCATCCTTTTAGTGTGATGTTTTGTTGGGAGTAGGCTTGACCCAAATGCGTTACTTTCAAAATAAACAAACCTGATAGGATTTCAGTATTTCTTCAGTATCACGCTATCTCTGATTTGAAAATTGAGTCAGGAAAAAAAACTAGCATCCATGGTGGTTCAGTGAAGTAAGAGTGGAACTGATGATGCTGATGATGAGGTGAACATTTAACTGGATTAGCTCTAAATAAAAAAGAAGGTATACATCAAAAAGAATCTTAAAGCATTGCAAGATCCCTTTTTGGTTACACTACAACAAGAATGTAGTCCACTTAGCCTACTAACAGATGGAGATTTGCATATCTATTTAAAAATGGTTTAGTCCGATTTGTTGGACTCGGTGTTCGGACCACGTTGAATGAAATGTTTTGTAAATCACAGCAGCAATTCAGCAATCTTACCATTCCTTCACAAAACACCCACACACACTTACACACTCACAGGCACAGTCATATAACACACACATGTTCACACACACTTCACCAGCCATTTTGTATTTCAACTTTACTTCTATACAGGCGGTCTTATAAAAAAGTATTAGAAATCATCCCACACGCTCACTTTACCTCCTTCACATGTTACATCATCTCTCATGCCACATTTCTTTTATCTCTTTACGCTTCCAGCTAATCTATTAAAGAAGGATGACCAGAAGTAGTTCACTTCCTTTATACGTTTAATCATTTCTTAGATCTGTGATATCTGATGCAACGCAACACTTAAGGTCTGAATATCAATCCAAGAGTTAAACAAAAAAGAAAACAACAAATTCAAACGGATCAGTTTTTTAGAGTTGCCGTTCGACTAGGATCCATATACAACTTAGGAAAGTTTCAAAGCTCGCACAAAAGAATCAAAGCCCCAACCAAAGCTGTGATGTCAGCAGAGGGGTCTGTCTGCACGGTGATAGGCTCAGAGACGCCAGCTTAAGGAGCAAGTTGTTGTGAGCAGTCAAGCTTCCTCTTTGCTGCGGGGGATTTTAGTCAGATGGCGGCTGAGGGATCCTGGTGTGCTGTGAGAAATTTCACTGAATGTCATGGTGGTCCCGTTTAATACTCACTTCCTCTCTCCCGCTTCCCTCTGACATTTCACTGCACACATACACGCATATTATCATTGTCAGAAGACCACCTTACACATCCAACATACAATACATGTGGCAGAAGATGCAGGCTGCCTTCAAATCCATACCACCCCTGTTTTTCTTTACAAGCTTGCAGTAAAAAGTGTTCCTCACATAACAGAAGAGTGATATTTATTTGTATTCATATATGTATCTATCAATATCTCAGTTTTAAAATGAGGCCTAAAGTCCTACTCTCATGGTCATAGCCACTGCTGGAGTGCAAAATATCACAAATCACTGCCACCTCCTTGCTGCATAATGTGAATTGAATTCTCTCTGTTTTGACAGAAACCTTGGGAAGTCGGGCCTGCGGGTGTCCTGCCTTGGATTAGGTAAGAGTCTTTTCGGATGTTGACACACACTGAGAAGCTTGCTGCATAACCAAATACTTCAACAGATTCAACAAACATGTGTCTTTGCAGAAATGGCTTGTTTGTTCTACACTATTTCCAGAGAATATAGTATTACTGTTCACTTGCTCTTCTGTGTGTACATGTGATTCTGTACTTACACTCTGACCCCACCTCCCTGTCGACCTCTGTAGGAACATGGGTGACATTCGGCGGACAGATAACAGATGAGGTGAGAGCAGATGGATTTTGTCATCCTCAATCAGTCAAAGCTGGAATGGAAACCCTCCACATGATCTGGCATATCCTTCGTTGCTCGAGAAGCCTATTTTTACTTATAGTTGAAACATACTGCCATAGCGAGTCAATAGCCAGAGGATAAACACATGCTATAGGAAGGCAAAGCTTTTCAGCCTTCTTTTAGTCTTTAAAGGAAATTCTTACACCTCATATTGGTGGTATCTCACCCCATCCTTTCCTTCTCCCCTGATCTCTCAACAGATGGCAGAGCAGCTACTGACTCTGGCCTATGAAAATGGCATCAATCTGTTTGACACAGCGGAGGTATACGCTGCTGGGAAGTAAGTATATCCTGTCCCACAGTTCACATAGCAACAACATGTACTGGACTGCCCACACCAAACATGCTAATGAGAACTACAAATATACTGATGTGAGCATCCATACAAATTACTCTCTGTAAACATTAGCATGAGCTGAAGGCACAAAACCGAAAATCGTCGTTGATGACCTGGTACTACTGTAGGTTGTGCAGAGAGAAAAAAAAAGCAAGATCAGAAAATGAATAATTGATTTTCGACCTAGTATTAAGGTTTATTTTCATCAACACTACAGTATGTCGTTGTTGCCTTCATGACGGTTCAGACATTCATAGTCTCTGTCTCTATTTACAGGACAGCCACTGTTGATATGTTTAACCTCGGAAAGCCGCCTTGCACTGCCTTATTGCTATATGTAGTGATGGTTTATATTCCAACATGGATTAATCTGGCTTTGTAGTAATTTGGGTGCTTTGAAATAATCTAAGGGATTATCGTTTGCGAACAGTATCTCTGATTAACAGCAGCATGTCATATTTGAATCCTTCCAAGAATAGCCTAGTTTGGCTGTTATGTTTGGGTAGACGCATCAGAGTGTCTCACAAAAGTAAATTAAAAGAAAACAAAAAGACAATCATGCAGTAAGTCTTAGCGATTTTCTCATCAAATGCAGCTGCTGTCTGCTAAATGTCACCAGTACATGCTTTATTGTTCGGGGGGGGGGGCTTTCAACAACATGTTTGCCTTGGTGTTTTAGGAGGTGGGTCAGAAAAACTTTGACACAGAAGGTTTACCGCCTGTGACTTTGATCATCGCGCGTCAATAACACAAACCACAGTTTGACAGAAAGGACAAATCCGTTAGACACGTGCAAATGTTTGTGATACCATGTCACACGGCTCCATATGTGTTGCACAGGTGTTAATCCTGACAGCTTCCACTGCGCTGAGGAGCTTATATTACACACAAACCCAGGAGTAAAACAAATCACACAATTTACACTTCAGAATGAAAAAAAAAAGCTTTCATGTGAAGTCCTTGGTGCGACTGTGGTTCCTTTATCAGTAAGACTTAGAGAACGTGAAGTGGTGCTGGTGGCTGTGCAGTCAGCAGCTGTAATGTTGGTTATGTGTTGCGAGCGTGGACAGATAAACAAGGTCTGTAAGCTGTGCTCACACTTCTCGTTTGGCTGATGCCATGTTTGTTCTGGCTTGGCCCAACAAAACAGAGAAACTGTCACAAAATAAACATTCAGCACATACACATGTTTATATATTGATTGGTATTCTAAACCAGCGTATCAGTCCCAATATGCAGTATGTTGTGTTTCTCGGAAATATAAATAAAAGTAGTAATTGCATAAACAAACATGTTTTGCGTGTCCCGCTGAGATGCTGTTATCAGCAAAGACATATGGCGTGAAAGCATTTAAAGTATGCGACTAATTGGCAGAACAGAATTTCCTTCTTCATTTCTTTTAAGGCTTAGACATTTCGACTAGATGCACATTAATTGCATGATATTGTGTGAAACCACTGACAATAAAGTATATTGTAAACGCATGAATAATGCAGCATTGTGTCATTGGCTTCTGCCTTCAGTCATACTGTAATATCAACTCGGTGCTGGAATAAATAGCTAATTAATAGATGGGTGTGTGGGTGTTTGCCAGCGACACACACACACACGTGCACACTCACACACACAATATTGCTCTCAGGTGAAAATCTTGAGTGCTTGTTGGTTAAAAATTGTTTTGGGCCCAGCTGCCAGGGTCTGAAACAGCTGGTAATTGTTCAGCACTTAAATAAATAAAAAACACACATGCAACGTTTTACTACTATAGCACATATATTAACAATTTTATCATTTTCCCTTCAAACTTTTTTTGCCCTCATTATAACATTCCGAAAATGTGAAAGCTTTCTAAATAAACGTCAACTTCAAATGAACTATTAGAGCTAACTGTCTTTGTATCTATCTCCAGGGCAACTTGCCCGCTAACCAGACCAGGGTTGCAACTTACAATTAATGAATGTATATTGTTTAGTAAACTATTGTGAAATGTTCATCACTGTTTCTGGGCAAGGCAGAGGGATCTGCTTAAAAGATATATTACCTATTTATTAAAATAGGTGGCAGGATTTTCCTTTAAAATTGTGTTATCTACTGTAGCAATCCAGTCCAAGTATCATTTGTACACGTGATCGTATTTCACAAATACTTTGTATTTGGTATTTAACCGACCCTATAAATGAGGATCTGATTACTAGAACCACCACATATACTATCTCTGCACAGACACACTCCCACTGGCAGGAGCACTAACAGATCATAGGTGAAATACATTGTAGCCTTTCCACACTTCTAACAACAAAAACATTTATTTGAAAACTGCAGCTGGCTTTTTTAATCAGTGAATCCAAATTGAACCCTCCTAAGGAGAACCTACATTAAATAAATGTTATGAGACAGTGCTTAAGGGGGTGTCTTGTTATTGGTCGTAGTTAGAGGACTGGAAGGACTGACAGGTTTCAGCCCGGCCCTGATAGGCCACATGTTGATGTTAATGTCACTCATTAGCACCCTGTGGCTGCTAATGAGTGACATACAGTATTGGTGGCCCCACAGCACACACCCACACCCTTTATGCATTATACAGTATGTTTGCAAAGTTGGACTGCTGTCTTTGATTTAAAATCATCCCTCATGCCGTCAGGATTAAACGCTCTTATCATTTGAAAGCTATCTTTATTCAATCTTCTCTCTGTCTGCTTCACAGGGCAGAGGTGGTGCTCGGAAACATCATAAAAAAGAAAGGATGGAGGTATGAGACACACTCATATTGAGTCTTTTTTTCATTTCCGTTCCAGCCAGCCTCCCTAATCTCATACCATCCACTTCCTTGCACATATTGGGAGGCTGTGTTTTGCAAATTGAAACTGTAAGGTAAGAAGATGAAAGATTAATGCGGGCAGCCTTGCCATGCCCACTCTCCTGTGTCCCCCCCTCAAAGCTGAATAATGGATGAACTGTTAGTGCCTTGTCCTCTACCTTTTCAGTCCTGGATTGACATTTGTATAGAGCTCTGTGAAGTTATATACCTACCAACACTCATTAGTTGCCAAGTTCTGGCACAATCGCATTTATTGTGGGAGGTGAGTGACACTGATAGAATAGAAAGAAATGCATGATTGCCTAAAGGAGGTGTCAGAGCTTTTCATCTTAGCTGTTTAATACATGTAATATAAGGTGGGCTGCATTGTCCTGCTTGGCTAAATAACAAAGCTAATGTTAGCTAAGCAAGCTAGGTTCGATTAAGTAACATAATGATGCTTACCCGCTCTATTCAGTAAAAGACACATTTTCAATATTATCATGATGTGTAATCTTATTAAATGTATTTGTTGCTAATACATGTATAAATACAGTTGGTTCAATGAGATGTTTTCACAGTCAAATTAAATACACTGAACAAAAATATAAATGCAACACTTTTGTTTTTCTGCTCCCACTTTTCATGAGATGAACTCAAAGATCTAAAACATTTTCTATATACACAAAATAACCATTTGTCTCAATATTGTTCACAAATCTGAAAAAATCTGTGATAGTGAGCACTTCTCCTTTGCCGAGATAATCCATCCCACCTCACAGGTGTGGCATATCAAGATGCTGATTAGACAGCATGATTATTGCACAGGTGTGCCTTAGGCTGGCCACAATAAAAGGCCACTCTGAAACGTGCAGTTTTGCTTTATTGGGGGGGTCTGGGGGGGGTCCGAAAACCAGTCAGGTTTAACCCTAACCCTAACCCTAACATGTCACCCATTGAGCATGTTTGGGATGCTCTGGATCGGCGTATACGACAGCGTGTTCCAGTTCCTGCCAATATCCAGCAACTTCGCACAGCCTCAGGGTTTGGGGGGGTCCGAAAACCAGTCAGTATCTGGTGTGACCACCATTTGCCTCACGCAGTGCAACACATCTTCTTCGCATAGAGTTGATCAGGTTGTTGATTGTGGCCTGTGGAATGTTGGTCCACTCCTCTTCAATGGCTGTGCGAAGTTGCTGGATATTGGCAGGAACTGGAACACGCTGTCGTATACGCCGATCCAGAGCATCCCAAACATGCTCAATGGGTGACATGTAGGGTTAGGGTTAGGGTTTAACCCAGGGTTTTTCAAAACTGCACGTTTCAGAGTGGCCTTTTATTGTGGCCAGCCTAAGGCACACCTGTGCAATAATCATGCTGTCTAATCAGCATCTTGATATGCCACACCTGTGAGGTGGGATGGATTATCTCGGCAAAGGAGAAGTGCTCACTATCACAGATTTTTTCAGATTTGTGAACAATATTTGAGAGAAACGGTTATTTTGTGTATATAGAAAAATGTTTAGATCTTTGAGTTCATCTCATGAAAAATGGGAGCAAAAACAAAAGTGTTGCATTTATATTTTTGTTCAGTGTATGTATGATAGATAGATATGTTAATTACCTGAGATAACTCCAATGGTGACATACATCTGGTTTATGGACCTGGTGAAGGCAGAGCTGATGGTGCCCAGGCTGATGAGCAGGCCTCCCACCATCACCACTGAGCGGTGGCCAAAGCGGTTGCTTAGTATCGTGGCGAGGGGGGCTGGTTTGCACAAAAAAAGATATGAGTTGCACAAAACCATGACGTGGCCTCTGACCAATAAATAGTGGACATGTGTATGTGCACAAAATACACCTGGTTACTTAAAGATGACTGGACAACATGTTTACATGCAGCGTAATAACCTGCATATATCAACATTTACATGCAGCAGGTCAGAAGCATATCACACATTTGCAGACTTTCATGCCTTCTTCTCTCTAAGTGTCTTTAATAGCTTGTGCATGGGTAAGGCTGGCGTCACACTTTCCCGAAATTGTCACCAGATGGACACACAAATATGGAATTGTGAATTTCGCACGAAGATGGTCCCGAATTATCCGACATTAGTGTAATAATATGGATGGCTAGGACAAGTGGAAAGGGTATGGCACAAGAGTTGACATACAGTAAATCAATTTTAGATTCGACATACTCTAGCCGACTACGGTTCTTTTCATAATGAACTTAACTCCCAGTTATCTATTGTTCATATAGATGATTTCCGGACAAAGTATAAAGTCTCCTTCTTTAGCGATAGGACACGACATTATTGATATTTTAGTAAAATAAAGGGAGTGCACACACACACACAACACACACCACACACACCACACACACACACACACACACACACCCACACACACACACCACACACACACACACACCTCTATCGGGTCACAAAGAACTGGTCGACCACAAAACAAAGGACTTCAGCTCAAAGGGTACTTTGCAAAAAGAATCTTAAGTCTCCGTCTCATCTGGTACCCTTCCAGACTAAGGTACTTATGTGAACCGAGAGGTGAAAATCCTTTCAATATATAATGTGAAGTTACCACTACAAATTAATTAACATTAACAAAACTTCATTTAAGACACAAAATAGTACAACGTCTGTTTCATGTGGGAAGTTTTAATTGATAAGTTGAGTCATTTTTATGTGTATTGTTTATACTCTTTCTTTTATTTCTTCCGATTTCTCTCCACCGTCCTTACTCCAGATTTTTCCTCCAGTGACTACAGTAGACACAAGAAGGGAGGTCCACCGCACCGACAACGGTACTCACCCGGGCGGATAAGGTCGCGACAAACCCGACCGTTGACAAATGGTCTCCATGGACTACCGCGACCCCCGACCGGACACCGTACCGGAATGAGGAACACCTCCAGACGTCGATGACCCCGGGGACTTCTCGCGACCCACAGAAGGAGGTCCTAGACTACCTTCGTAAACCTCTCTCGTCGTCGGCCAACACGTAACCCAGTAGAGGTAGACGCAAGAAATGAGAAAGTGGAAGTCGACCAGCAATCATAAGAGTGAAGGGCGAGAGTGTGTGCTACCACGCGAAAACTCTTGACATATTTGATTTACGTTTCATGGGAAGTTGAACTATTGTGAACTCTCTGTGTCATTGTGTCACCGTATGTTATACCGTGTGATCATCTAATGCGCTGTTCTTCGGTCTCACTTTTGTGGTGCTCTATCGTCGCGCATATCTCTATCTCTGTCTACCTATCTACTACGCCTAGTGTCTATCCGCTCACTTCGTGCTCTAGTATATTAATTTTTACGTTGTGAAAACAAAAAACGAGCGGAAAAAAGTACTCTACTTGAGTTTCCTAGATTTGTAAAAGATATATGTGTTTTATTGGTAAAGAGAGTATAACAAAGTCGCTTGAGACTTTTTTAGTACTACTTATCACTCGTGAAGAGGAAACGGGGCGTCTCTCTGTCCTCCGACTGTGAAGTCAAAGGAGATGATCTAGCGAGTACCGTATCCGAGTTCTCACGACTATACATATCACTCTGTCGTACTATATATAAACGTAGTCCACACGAATCGACCGTGTATTTTCCGGTGAGACTTTGCACAGTCCAAAAAACGAATACCCGCGCGCGAACTGACGACCCTCCAGTCCTGTGGTGTGATTTCCTATTTCCGAGGGAGGTGGATCGCGGATGATTAATTATCCAGCTCGCAGTAAACTCCAAGATACATTCCTTATAACCCCTGTCTACTGTGTACTCTAGACTGCTCATATGCTAGATTGCGCATCAAGGTCAATGTGTATCGTTAGCACTATGGGTCCTAGTGAGCTGATGTCGGAGTCCCAAACTCTCTCCCAGCGTCTTTTAGAGATCAGTCAATAGTTCGTCCTATTATAGGTATATGACCACATCTGGTGGGTAAGAGACTGGAGTACGCACGTCACACGTATGATGTAGAGACGAGAGCGATTTACTGCGTTATATCTGATCGCAAACTATCTTTATCAGACCGGCACAATACCTGATCAAGACTCAGGTGAGGAGAAAGTTACCGGTAACGCATGTAATCAACGGACCTAATCTGATATAACCGTCCTGGACCTTGTGCGGACAGGCATATGCGGCTAGGTCTCGTTAGGGTTTGTACTGGAGTACCCACTCAGTATCTATATCCCAATCACGACCTTTGGGTGTAACTGCGCCATGAAATACGATTTTGAGACTGTGTAAAAAGTCTGCTACCAAGAGAACAGAAATCATACTACCACGTGGTCGTATGGTCTCGTGTGTGACAAACGTTATTAGTCTACGTCTAGATTTACTCGTCGTAGAAACTAGTACGCGTAGTAGACTACTCCATATCCCTCTGCTGTCTTATATGAGTATGTACATGCCGGTTCCTCTTCAGCAAGGTGTAGAGTAGTGTGCGTGATTGAGATTAAAGTCTCAAAGCAGACACATGATATAATGAGCGAGCTGATACATTGCCCTACAATCAGTAACACCATATTATTATAGTCCCGAAACACCGCACTCCTTGCTTGATACAATGGCAATGAGATCTCTAGAGTACATCGAAGAGTACTGTGGTACCTCGTCTGTTCTATCGCGGAACTGCTCAATATCCTAGTAGAGTAACACGTTACATCTATACATACTTCCTATTTACACATGATTTAATGCCGAAGCGTGAGTGACTAGCTTTGGATCTCTAGCGCACGGTTGACTCACCTGTATGCGCTCAGACCAAATACCTCGGACCTCCGTGTCGCAGTTCTCCGAGCTAGACATCTACGGCTGGGTCCGCACTCTCTCGTCCGGAGCAAGAGTCGCTGTGACAGTGTTTGAAGCAGGCTCCGCGGTGACTACGCCGTTCTAGAAACCGTAACCGGGCTCTCTCGCCGGTTTTTATCGACTTTCTGGAACGCTCCAAGTAAACCGAATCAACACAACTTAAGTAGCACAGGTAACAACCGCGGATACACACGCCTCACAGCGAACCATCTCGCTCCGCTCTCTCCCTCGTCATGATAAACTCATTAAGAAAGAGCGTGATGTTGTACTCGCAGAACACTGGATAGACTGGTTAATATGTCATCACTCGAGTCACTGTACAACGCATACACGTGTTTCTCACTACCGTGGGACTAATGCCCGTGAAAGAGTCGAATATGTGCTCTGTTTTTTCCCTGTTGTACAATTATGTACGTCGTCTTATTGCATATTTCGGCGCTCTATATGTTACGTCGGTAAATGTACCGTTCGTCCGAGTCTTGCGGCGGTAACAGAATCCTCCGGTTGTTATAGTGTGTAAACGGCTGAAGTACGGAAGAAGAGAGATTCACAGAAATATCGTAACACGTCACCCATTCCGACTCGCTAGTGTGAATAGGGCTTGTAAACAGTGGTCCTCTGTGTTGTGTTAGTAACCTGTGAGCTTTTAACACAGCGCCGGCAGCCATCGGTAGCACTCAGTTCATGCACACACCAAGCTCACGGTAGGTACACCGGAGACATCCGTAGCATGAACCGAAGCGACAACGAAGCCGGNCGCCGATCCAGAGCATCCCAAACATGCTCAATGGGTGACATGTTAGGGTTAGGGTTAGGGTTTAACCCTAGGGTTTTCGGACCCCCCCAGACCCCCCCAATAAAGCAAAACTGCACGTTTCAGAGTGGCCTTTTATTGTGGCCAGCCTAAGGCACACCTGTGCAATAATCATGCTGTCTAATCAGCATCTTGATATGCCACACCTGTGAGGTGGGATGGATTATCTCGGCAAAGGAGAAGTGCTCAAGTCACTATCACAGATTTTTTCAGATTTGTGAACAATATTTGAGAGAAATGGTTATTTTGTGTATATAGAAAATGTTTTAGATCTTTGAGTTCATCTCATGAAAAATGGGAGCAAAAACAAAAGTGTTGCGTTTATATTTTTGTTCAGTGTATGTATTACAGGGGGAATCAACCAGTTTGACTTGTTATTAAAAACAAATATGCAAATGTTAATAAGAGAGTGTATGTTGTAGTACATGTATAGTTTGTTTGGTTTATGATTTTTACTGTGTTATCTAATTGGGAGGAATGACTTTGGATTGGATAAGGCGTATGCTATCATTCTCAGTGTGTGCCAGTTGTTGTAACAGATGTGCTCTCTTTTTTGCTTTTTCAGACGTTCAACTTTTGTGATAACAACAAAAATCTTCTGGGGTGGAAAGTAAGTTTCTTCTGGCTGCGGCTTTGACTCAAATGTGAAACGATCCTCCTGTATTATTTTTTTTCTGGTTGATGCTCCTGGTAACGGGATCATGTTTCATCCAAACTAATCTGTTTTCCGGTTCTTTTGCTAATATTATGTCATCGCAGAGGGGGCAGGTCCAGTCATATTGAAAGTAATTGTTTGTATTTCTTTTTTTCTTTAGAGCGGAGACTGAAAGAGGTTTATCTCGAAAACACATTATAGAAGGTAAGTAGCAGCGCCACAGGTTGTTGTGTTAAATGCTGACACTGCAACAAAAAAAACGTCTTAATTCGATATTTTTGGCTTAACCCTCCTATTAACACAAAAACCATTAATCATCACCAAATGTCATTGAACACCCTTTCAAACTGTAAATATTGTATCAGACTACATGAACAACTGCAGTAAATATACAAAGAATAGACACTGAACATGTATTGTGTGTGCCAGGTGTGATTCACATGGGGGGATTGGGCACATAAGAGGGGAGGGGGGACACATCTAGAGTATGAGTGGGTGTTTGTGTGTGTGTTTATCTGATCCGGATGGTTTCTAATTCCTTTTCTTTATGACCGGGAACACCATGGGTGTTACAAAGTTAACTAAATCATCCAAAATGCAATGAAAGTGGTGATCAGCAATTTCAAATGTTCAAATGTCTTCTGTGAAGGATATCATAAAGCCTTAATCCAATCGAATGTAAAACTAAAAAGTTATGATTGATGAAAGTAGTAAATCAGTCAGATTTGACCCGAAGACAACAATTTTTAACAAAACTTTTTCATTCCACTAATGATTAAAGAAACACCTCCTTTATTTGTTTTTCAGTATATTGGTTTAATTTTGTATGAAGAACATAATAATGTGGCACAGCAGAGGTTCAATACCACTTTACTAACAATGTTGCTTATTTCCAGGTTTAAAAGCCTCTCTAGAAAGACTGCAGCTAGAATATGTGGATGTGGTTTTTGCAAACAGACCGGACCCTAACACACCTATGGAAGGTAATGTTTCTATTGTCTCTACTTTATCCTTAATGGTTTTGAATAATCACATGTTTTGTTTCCATTCCCGCAAACATGTTTCCTTAATTTTGTAAATATGCAAATTAAAATAAATCCCCTCTTTTCTGTCTCTATGACTACTGCAATGCAAAAACTCACAAACCTCTTGTAATTGAAATATCTATTTTTAAATGCTGCATGTTGTCCTGGTGCATCCTCCTCCACACTGTCAGAATGAGTGTAGATACTGATGCTGCAGACCTTTAAATGGCAGAGTGCTAACTATGCGTGGGCTCAGCTGGTCACACAGGATGCATTTGCTCCTGAGTCAGAGTTCCCCCTTCGGGTTACAGAGATCGGTCAGAGGTCGTCTTCCTGCCTCCACTTTGATGCTTCACTGGTCTCGACTCCTTCGCCATACTTCAGTGTCTGATTAGTCAGAAGTAGTTGGTGTTGTTTGATTTAAAAGTCAAGACAATTATTTTGCTCAGCTGCCCTTTAAAGATTGCCCACAATTTGCATTGACAGCTTTGCATCCATTTCTTTAAAACCACAGTTGTTGGACCATCTGGTGAGTTTTATTCTGGCAGAAGCTAAAGGGTAGTGTGTGCGGGGTGAAGAAGTGGTGACCTGCTGTTCTGTCAGTTTACAGAGAAACCCTCTGAAGCCAAGCGCCCACTAGATGAAAGCAGGGCTGATCGGGTTGTCAGAGAGACTTTTAGAAACACTGCATCAGCAAGGTGAACAGATGGATGGGTGGAAGGTTATTTAGGGACTTCATTATTACATTCTGGTGCTCCTGTGGGAAATCTCTTCTTGTTATCATACATGCTTCGTGTTTTTTCTTGACACTCTAACCGATAAGAAGACGGAAATTAAAGTCAAGTTATGTGATGTTTCATTTGCTGTCTCACAAGCTCAGATTTGGCTGTAAAATGAAATTCCTATCTGATGTCCTCAAATAAAATATAGTGTGAGTGAAAGGGAAAACATCAGAATATGTGAAACATTCATTCAGCACAAAACTTCACACACTTCATGAACACGCCCTGTCAATGAACCATCTTACCATCATCGTCCTCATTATTTCACTGGGCTCCTCTTCTGTAGCCCTGTAGCGTGATGCAGATAACAAATATCTTTCTACAATAATGCCATTCAAGTGTGCCGTGTTATGAATAGCTGTCATCCTCATCTGAATAAATTGCTCACCATTCTGATTAACATAATCGGTCTCCTATTTCTCTCCTGAATGGCAGAGCCAATTTGGATTGCAAATGATATCAAATACACACATTATAATATTACAGAACAAGTGGCTCAGATAGACATTCAGCAGGCTCTCAGGACATTGTCTGATTCATATTTTTGAGAAGGAGAGCAGGGAAAATGCATTTCTACAAACACAACAGTGCGACTGATGGTGCATTGATGGTGTTGTTTACATGTTTGTATGTTTTTACTAACAGAAACGGTTCGAGCAATGACCCATGTGATAAACCAGGGCATGTCCATGTACTGGGGAACCTCCCGCTGGAGCCCGATGGAGATAATGGTGAGACGTGGTGTGGACAAAGATCCAATATAATCAGGGATACTCGGGGCAGATTATAATTCCAAACATACCCTGACCTTGCTGTGTCCTACCTGTTCCTGATGTTCAATCTTTAAAGTATATGAGCTTAATTGTTCCTTTTTCCTTTAGGAAGCGTATTCTGTGGCGAGACAATTCAACCAGATTCCTCCCATCTGTGAGCAGGCTGAGTACCATATGTTCCAGAGAGAGAAGGTGGAGGTGCAGCTACCTGAGCTCTTCCATAAGATAGGTGAGCAGGAGTAGACTTTGGCTGAGAGCTTCCAGATGTCAGGTGACACAAATTGTCCAAAAAGAATACAGAGTCTTAAATGCCAATTTGCACTGAAGAAAGTCCTAGTGTCTTGACGATCACATGTCTGTCTTCTCAGGGGTGGGGGCCATGACGTGGTCGCCCCTGGCCTGTGGGATCATCTCAGGGAAATATGACGGCAGGGTGCCTCCCTACTCACGGGCCTCTCTGAAGGTAGACAAATGTCGCTGGATGTTTTTGTGTGTGTTTCCCGCTCGGATCGTCTGCGCTGGTGTCACTGTTCTGCCTCTCCCACTGTTCTGTTTGCTTATTGTGTGTGTTGTGTCTTTCAGGTTCTGTAACTCTGTGCACTCTCTCATGTCTCTGTGTTTTCAGTGCCATGGTTGACGCCATGCACTCTGCATCTCTCCCGAGCAGTGCTGTTCATCACCGCTACACGCACAATACATGAGATAAACACACAACATGTAGTATGACAAAACAGGTCCATAATATTTTAAAGGACACGTGTCATGCTCTTCCGGTTATTACCCGTCCCCTTGTGTGTCATGAAGGTTTTTATGCATGTAAACGGTCTGCAGAGTCAAAACCCTCAAAGTACACCCTGTAGCGAGTCAGCGAGTTTGTTTTCAATCTGAGACTATGTATGCAAGCATTTGTTTTGTATCTAGAATTGAATAATTGAATAGGTAGATGAATCATGAAGCAATTCCTGTTATTCCAAGCAACTCCAATTTTTTTTTTTTTTAGACCTTTCAAGCACAAAGGAACCTTACAATGAGAAGAGAACCGGTTCTAATGATTTCATTCAGTTTACACAGACCGAGCAGAACATTTGACTTTATAGTGACACATTTTGCTTTAGAAATACAAAAATACAAAAACTACATTTTGAGATCCAGAATTTAAAAAGTAGTAGATTCATTCTTGAGTCAGAGACAACTTCTCCTCCAACAAACTGACTCAATGCAACGATGTGTGTGTGTGTGCTGGATGTTGTGTATCTGTAGCTTGTGTGTCGGTGACTGTCGAGTAGAGGTAGTAGTTCTCCCTGTTGGTGTTGTGTAGTACTTTTGGTGACTTGTGTGGAATGTGCATTCTCCTGTCTGGTTCAGTGTTGTGGTTTGTGGTATTTTGGCTCTTTGATTATTCTAAGTGGCTAATCATATTCTAATAATGGTATCATTTCTGATCCTTGTTTCTCTTTTTGAATATAATACTGTTTTGACTCATTGGATTGATTTTTTAGTAAATAACAGTATTAGTCCGTTACATTTTTTACTCTAATACTTTGTAATTGTAAGTAATCATAGCTCTAGGTGTGTTTCCCTGACTGAGGCTCAGATAGCGTGAGACAGAGTCACATGTTTAAAAACAGGCCCTGGTGACACAGCGGTGTGTGAGCAGGGCTGTGTTTTTGAGCAGGTGTGCTGTGTTTTCAACAGGGTTACCAGTGGTTGAAGGACAAGATCTTGAGCGAGGAGGGCCGGCGTCAGCAGGCGAAGTTGAAAGAGCTGCAGGCAATCGCGGAGCGGCTGGGCTGCACTCTGCCCCAACTCGCCATCGGTACGCAGATACACTCTGCTGCTCTCTCTCTTTCTGTCTGTCTGTCCGTCCCTCTGCCTCGGGCGGGCCGAGGTCAACGCCTCTCTGGCAGATGTCTGGTTTGTTTGTTTGTTGCTGTGTCGTCACGTATGTGTGTGTGTGTGTGTGTGACGAAACAGCTTTAAAAGCATTTTTTTTAAAACAGGCGTAAATGAGAAAAAGTGAATATGAAGGAAATTAAGAACGAGCACATTAAAAGGTAACTCAACTTAAATTCATCTTTAAATGTCTGTGTCTGCCAGCGACACATTTCCACAATTCATTCAGTATCTCTTACTAAACAAGAATCCCTCTCCCTTGAATGCATAAGACAGTAATGTTGATGTCAACATAAGGAATGCCAACATGTTTACAGTATACATTTGCAGATCTGTGGTGTTAACAAGTGTTTAACAGTCTACAGTGTTAGCATTAAAATAACAACCCAGACATAAATCCAGCCAGTGGCCGGCCGATATGGATTCACTGCCCGGCAGGAAAATGAGAATGTGCAAACCCTCGAAGACGTTGACTCCTTGGAGGGCTGTTAAAGCGCCAGGCGTCAGCGTCTCAGGAAAGTAAATCTGGGACTTCCTCTCCTATCTCTGCACAGATCACGGCACATTTTTCACCCTCGCAGTAATGCAGTGTCATAGATTAGGTTACACAGGCCATTAGCAGTCACCCTCATCTCCTCAGCCAGCATAAATCCTTCCAGCGCTCCTGAAGGCACCACAGGAGATTTATGTCCATCATGTCGTCCTCTAGATCAGGGGTTCCCAAACCTTTGAGCCCGCGACCCCGCGGGGGTGGTGTTAGTGAAATAATTTCAGAAAGAAAAAAGAAAAAGTTTGAGAAACACTTCGCTAGTGGATTGTCAAAGAAAAAAATGTCTATGCAAACGTTATTATTAATAATAATTAAAAAAATCTATATAAAAAAAAAAAATTATTTTTTATTTTCCATTTTTATTTTGTAATCATCTCGCGACCCCCACTTTGGGAACCCCTGCTCTAGATCACTGTGGCACTCCAGTATTGAGTAAAACTATGTAACAATGATGGACTCCTTCCTGCCTCGGCTTCATACTGAGGCCTGGTGCTGCTGGATCAGGAGAATCAGGTGGTAATTAGTTACCATTAGTACTAGATGTTGTGAGATGTTATCTGAGACCTGAGGGAAGTTCAAGGCTCGATCTCCAAGTGTCATCTTTGGCCAGATTTTCACGCTGGTTGAGGATTTGCGTAGAATTTATAATTCCACTATTTTGACAGCTAAATTCTTCATCCCTTTTTCCTGTAATCTTCTTATAAGCCTATTTTTCAGAGCTGTCGTTTTGCTTAATACAGATCCCAATAATAATCACACCAAACACAGAGGAGGTTTTTGTGTCAGTTCTTCCTGAGAGATCACAATATGGCGTGTATACTATGCAAAATATAAACAGTATATATAATAGGAAGTTAGCTTCCTTTCAACCATCTGAAACAATAAAATGCTGCCATCACATGTTAATCCATAATAATCAAATATTATATTGTACATCAGAACATTTGGTTGATAGCACGTTTGCCTTTAAGAGTAGGGGAGATTTTCTTGTAGTGGAGGGGTGTGTTTTTCTACTGTGATATGTAAAGGCTGTGTGATGTGAGTGCAGAGTTTGCTGACAGTTTTATACGATATTTAATTTGCCAACAGGAAGCCTTTTATGTTCCTTTAAACTGGTGTATGTTGTGTAAATATGATTGTGTGACGCTGTGGGAGAGTGTGATTTGTACAAAGCGGTGGTTTTGGATGTCATTGCTGTTTACTGGTCCCCTGCAGCGTGGTGCCTACGGAATGAGGGGGTGAGCTGCGTCCTTTTAGGGGCGTCCAGCACCGAACAGCTGATGGAGAACATAGGAGCGATACAGGTGAGGCTACACACGCAAGTGAGATGGTAAACATGTTTGTTTTCTGAAAATCAGCTGCTGAGTTTGTGGGGAAACGTGACCTGACCCGTTTCATAAGGCCCTATTCGTGGCGTACAGTCTGCAGCAGCAGCTTCCTCTCCCGGGTACGGCTCGGCCTCCTGGGCTGTGTGCTGCTGCACGCTTGGGTGCTCTACTGTACCGAGTTAATAAGGTCAGCCGAGTATCATTTTCCAGGGAGATTGGAGGCGAGCTTACGGCCACTTCTTCCTCTCCTGATCAAATGCACTCTTTTAATGGGTTTTTCAGACCGGTGGAGCTTCACATCTTGTCCTCACATTATGTCTGGCCTGCAGCCAAAAGCATTCTTACTCTTTTATATTCTGGTGTGTGTGTGTGTGTGTGTGTGTGTGTGTGTGTGTGTGTGTGTGTGTGTGTGTGTGTGTGTGTGTGTGTGTGTGTGTGTGTGTGTGTGTGTGTGCTATAGGTTGTCTCTCCATCAGCACATTTGATATTTTGCTTTTGAAATGCTATGCTCACATTTCCCCAGGGCTCTGCAGGTTCCTTTTAACAGGGTATTTTTCCTCAAACACGCTGACATTGCAACACAGTCCATGTTTAATCAAATGCAAATAAAATGCCTTTATTGAAACTTATTTTATTATTGCACTATAGCTAGAAAACAAAGTATTTTCAACAAAGGATTTGTTTTCATTTAGTAGATCAATGGGAAATTAAACTATTTAAAATGTATTTATGTAAATTAACTTACGCTAAAATATTCCTGAGCATGCTGCTGTGTAATGAGTACTTTTACTGCGATAATTGTGGTACATTCTGCTGAGGTTCCTTAAATTCCACATTTGAAAAGGGGGCTTTTCTGCAGATCAGCATAACAAATGTTTAATCCTTTTCCTAGTTTTTTGTTTTCTTTATTGGAAGTTACGATCTGGAAGTTGCAGTGCACTAGACAGCCCAATTTAGGCGGCAACTACAAGAAATGAAAGTCATCATTCAGTGCTATCTAGAGGCTGTGACACGCAACTGCAGGCAATTTCAGATGATTTTCTCTGTGAAACAATGTCCACCACCTCTGACAGTTCATTTTGCAAAATACATATATAACATTTGTGTCTATCCCCCGTTGCAGGTTCTTCCGAAGTTGTCATCGTCCATCACACACGAGGTGGACAGCATCCTGGGGAACAAGCCGTACAGTAAAAAGGACTACCGCTCCTAACGCGCAGTGCCCTCCCCCCCCCCGGCAGGGCTGCACGGGATGCAGCTACAGCGCCCCACGTTTGTCTGATCCTCTCTTTGCTTGAGCTTTTACTGAGTGAGACCCTGGTGCATGAGGCTGGCCACACCAAGGCCACCCAGGGCGCCTCTAGAGAGTTACAAGGATAAGATAAGAAAAGGGGGGGGGAGAATACTGTCACATCCACAGGAAAGGAAGAAAGACAAAGTGGAGGTTAGGGGTATGCGCTCATACTTAAATCAGTTATACATTCAATTCAGCTGAACGTATTTTAAAACCTTAAAGAAAAATACCTATTAAAAAAAAAAAGCACACGCTTGCTTGGCAGCCAGATTTATTTTTTGTTCTAAAACTGAATGCAACTAAAAGGAAGATAAAGTTAATAGGAATATACCAGAACTACTCTGTTGCACATGTACCATAGCCATGCATTTGTTCCTTGGACGTTCTGATTACAAAACACCCGTGTACTGTACAGTTGGTCAAGGTTACTCTGAAAAATCTTTTGTGTGTGTTGTCGACGTTGTCAGTGTACGAGCCTTCCCATGGGCTTTAACAATCAGCACTTTAGTATTGTCAGTATAGGTGTTGGAGGTGGATGGATGTTCTCAGGAGGGGAGAGGATGCGTATAACAATAGTCTTATCTCAGAGCCATTGCACTATAGATTCATCTCCTCCTGATAATCCACTCTCCTCCTCATCCTCCCTTTGTGTCTTTACTGTCGGTACGTCGGTCCAGCCCGATGCTCCGACTCTCCTGCTGTCTGAGTGTGTCGGCGGCGGCCTAGATGAGGAGGGGGAATGAGGCCCCTCCTCCGACTTTACCTGTGAAACGTCTGTGACGACGAGTCGGAGCACCTTGTCTGCCACTAAAGAAGAGATTAGCTTTTCGTTCATCCCTATCAGTAGAAACTGCAGTCGCGTTAAATCGAATGCAGCGTCGTGCTTCACTGTGTCCTCTGGAATCTGTTCTCTGTTTTCAGCCTGAGGATTTACTGTGTAGGAAGAGGTCATATATCAGTGCTGGCTCCACATCTCATGGAAACTTCTCCTTGACCACATTTTGCTCAAGTGTTTTTGCCTTATTTACAGTTATATCCAGACTCTGCTCTGGGCTCTGGCGTGCAAACAGCTGCCCTTTCATGTCCCCAGTAAATACTGTACGCTGACTGGTGGTGGTGGCATTAGTTGGAGGCGGCGGTGGAGTGTCCGGTGAATCAGTGCGTGGCAGCGGCTCAGGGAACAGAGCAGGCGGTTTTAGACGTGTGTTGGCATGCACATGGTCAGGAGGTTGTATTTACTCGTCCGTCTTTCTTTCTCGTTCAGACACTAGGCAGGACCGGTGAACATTTTGCGTGGCTTGATCCAAAGATCGTCCTCTTATTCTTCTTCATCTCTCTTTGATGACACCCGAGGGTTTCACACTCACTTCCTGCAAGATTATAAAAGTCATCTTGGCGCATGTGCTGTCCAGCTTGTTATCTATCAACGGTATGGACTTGACTCCATATAAATATATATATTTACTTGATCACACTGTTATACTACAGTAGTTAACAAATATGTCCTTCATATACAGAATGCATAAGTACAGCTAACTGCTTTAGGATTGGTAAGGTTTGTTTCAGACAACCTGAGATGTGTCAGACATATTATTGCAGATTTTGACACGGCCCTATATCATTGTTTCTCCTTTGGGTGCTCTCTTACTGTGATTAAAGCACAAGTGGATAGCATGTTAACATCCTCAAAGCATGACCCCTGTTTCACCCAGCCTACAGCACCTACGGGACAAGTGAGGTGATGTTACTCCGCTTACTAAAGACGTTTAGGTAACACATCTTAACTAACTGCTGATTAATATTGATTCTTAGCAGAAAAAATAAACACATGAAGAAAACGGTCATTTAAATGCAAATGATGACTTGAATGAAGTGGAAGTTATTGTGCAGGATTTGTGCGGACGAGGTCTGCTCCTCGAGTCCTCCTAGGTGATTTTCAACAGCAACAATGTGATGTCTCTGCTGTTGATCCTGTTTGTTTGTACGGGGGGGGGGGGGGGGAGCAACTACACTTATCCCTTGCTTTAGCCTGTTGTATTAGTTGATCCTCGTATAAGTTTGATTTGCTGTGTCTGAGTGTTTTCTCAAAAGAAGAAAAAAAAGAACTTTTAGTTAATTTAGTCTGTGGAGTTCCTGTGTCTTAGTACCTTTAACTGCAGGGAGCTGGGAGGACGTCCTGAGACTTCAAGTTCGGCATTATGAGAAATACGCTTATTTATGCTCTTACGTTCAAAGAAAAAAATGTTGACACCATATTTATATCTGTCTACTGAATATCCTTACAGCTAGCAGCAGACTATATAGCTTAGCATTAAGTCTGAAAACACAAACAGCTAGTCCGACCACCTCTCTACCTACCAGCTACTCTAAAGCTCAATAATCAACTTAACATATCTCATTTTAAAGGTAGGGGAAACCAACCTCAAAAACACCGCAATAAAATAACAAAATGATATATTTTACAGATTTAGCACGACATATCTTAACTACAACACTTGAGAGGAGCTGGTAGGCAGACTGTATACAGGCTATGCTAGCTGTATTTCCTGTTCCCAGTTCTTTATGCTAAGCTAAGTTTGCTGGCTGTAGCATCATATCTACTGTACAGATGTGTGATATCAGTTGACTCCAACTAACATAGAAAACCAATTAGTGCATTTCCTAAAATGTCAAACTTTCCCTTTAAATGGTATCGCTGTGCATTTAGTTTGACCATCAGTGTTATTTCACATCGTGCTGACCTGCCCAACAAAGATCTCTTGGTGTAAAAGGTTTCTGCACATTGTAGAAATAACTCTTTAATGTTTAAGGCTAAAGTGTTGTTAGCTGGTGCCCTCGCCTGTGTAGGAGAAATTCATGCTTTAAGAGGTCCTAGTTTCTGCATATTTGCTGTTCTAAAATGTTAATGACTAGATCAGAAATGAAACCAGCCCCCCAGATGAACAGAGCTTATTTTACAGAAGGTTTTAGGTTATACAGAGAATATATTTTTTATTTTGTAGCCTTTAATGCAGTAGAGAGCATCGGAAAACCATTTTTATTTTTTTTTCATGATGCTGCATTTTTCCTATCAGTATTGCATTGGTTTAAGACTGACAAAAAGATGCAATTTCTTTGTGTTGTGTATGAGGAATGCTCTGAAGTGAATGCATTGTCGGACTGAATTCACTCTGAAAATGACGTAGTGAGAGCCTGGTATCTCCTGTACATAGTTTGACCTTTGTATATATTTCTGGTTGTGATCACCTCTGCCTTTTCTCTTTTCTTTTTTTTTCTTTTGCAGGCGTTGCTATAGCTGCACTGTGCTTGAATTTGAATTTAGACAGGATGTACAGCTTCGATCTTCAATGAAAATGAAATAATGATAAAATAAGAATGGTAAACAAACATCTGTGTGTCTTTATTGGTGTAAAATATTCTGGGTGTGAATTTGGTAAAGCTGCAAAGTCACTTTTATCCATTGGAAACCAAACAATGCATTTTTGACTTGCGGTATATTTAATTGTATACAACTATGAGAAATATAAATATGAAGCAATTTATACTCAACGCCAAATAAGGTGCATATAAATGTGTAATCCTTAGTGACTCTGTAAAATTCCAGCTGTGTCAAGGCATATTTAGGAATGTGCTCCCTTTTGATATTAAACGGTAAAGGTCTGAATATCAATATAGTCTTTGTTGCACTGTAGCAACATAGCACCATTGGACTGAGGTTATACTTCATATTGTATAGATTAAAGACACAACATCATAGTGGTGGTATGTCATGACATCTTAAACTGCCTCAGGTTGCCTCATATCCAGCAATCTCCTTAAAAAATAATATTTTATACACAGTACCTGCAAAAGGTATTTCAAGGACAAAATATAAACACAAAATACCAAAATTGCAGTAAACGCAACCATAATCTCCTGTCACGGCACCCTACGGATAAAGTCATTGAGGATTTTAATCCTGAAGACTAAAAGTGCGTTCGTTCCACTTTGACCTCAAGAGAATTCACACAGTACCTTCTTTGGCAGGTCAGGCTGACAGCTCAAATGACACTTTGGCACCCAAAAATAAAAATCATCCAGCTCGGGTCCAAACAGGAAACTGCAGTTCTCATCAGAGAGTCTATTTCCCTGTAGGTCTTCCAGCTGCCTGCCACAAGTCTCCACTCACTCGAGTCACTTCAGTAAAACATGGTGGATCTGTCCTCGTTGTAGGCTTGCAGTCAGGTGCTATAACGAGTTTTCGTGCTGCGTGTCTCCTCTGCTGCTGTTTCCGTAGTTGAGACTTGGAGGTCCACCTGAGGAAACGCACACATTCATATTTGATCAGAACAAACACGACACAAAGTGCAGCGCAGCAGGAACGTATCGCTGTCAGCACTTTAGTTATTTACTCTTATTTCACCAAGTCAGCTAAATATCACTTCTGTCCTGACTCATGGGTCAGCAAAGCACCTGCCGTCAATGTGGATGCAATGGAGAGTACAATAACAGATAAGACAGCAGGAGTGTGTGTCAGTCCGGATGGTTAGTCATTATCCTACCTTCTCTACAGGACAGCCCAATCCAGCCGTGCAGGCAGGAGCAGCGGCCGCTACGCCGGTCGCACTGCGAGCTGTTGTGACACTCGCAGGTCTCTGCACAGTCAGGCCCGTAGTGGTTCGCTCTGCAGTCTGACACAAGACGTAAACACAAAGCTTAATACAAATACACAAAAAGGTAGATGTCATAATGTTTGATTTTTTGGGAA
Source organism: Notothenia coriiceps (assembly GCF_000735185.1). Lineage (NCBI taxonomy): Eukaryota > Metazoa > Chordata > Actinopteri > Perciformes > Nototheniidae > Notothenia > Notothenia coriiceps. Next base: position 63,797 of record NW_011361835.1, read on the forward strand.
ATAATCATTTTCCCTCTCCGGAAGAAGGATGAGAATATTGACAACGCTGTCAAACTACTGTTATGGTAAATGGAGAGTACTTATATAGTGTTTCCGACCCCTCAAAGTGTTTACATACTACGAGTCATTCACCCATTCACACCTCATTAACACAGAGCAGTATCACTTGCTCTAGGGAAGATAACATTCATACATGTTGCCTATGCCATCGGGAGCATCTAAGTATCTTGCCCAAGGATACATTAACATGTTGACTGCACGGGCTGAAATAAAACCCACAACCTTCTGGATCAAAGACGACCGCACTCCCTCGCAGCCACAGTTTTATCCTTTAAAATGGTTGGCCAAACGCCAATATGCTAAAGAACAGATGATTAAATGCATTGATTTTCTCCAATAAAACATGCTTTATCAACCCACCTCTTTCAAACTCATTAATGGATAACTGACACATTTCAAAGTCAATCTAAGGTTAGCCTTAACAAAAATGTATTTTAACCAAATGTTATCTATTTACACAAAATGAATCCTATGTCTTTGATACCAGAGAAACACACCTAAAAGGTATAATTCCTGGGTTAACATCCTCCAAGATTGAACTATAAAATTAAACAAAAAAAATAAGATACTTTGTTCTTCACAACCAATTGTAAATCTCCCCCTGGTCTAAATGAATCAATGTATTTGGTTTACTTGCACTGCTATATAGTATAAATTGAGATTTAGTTAGATTCTGTATTTCACTATCATTTGATTAAACGATAATTACGTCTAAAAAAAAACAGAACATTGCTAGAACATTACCGATGTCACATCTGAGTCCGGTCCTCCCGGAGGAGCAGAGGCATCTTCCTGTCACGTGATCACAGGGAGCGTCGTCTTCACAGTCGCACAGCTTGGCACAGCCAGGACCGTACGTGCCCTGCTCACACACTGAGGAACAAACAGAGGACATTAGGCGGAGAATTCCCCTCGATCCTGGTATTATTCTGTGGTGATCAGCTGTGATGTGACTTACCTCTGTGACAGCGAGCTCCGCGGGATCCTGCAGGACAGACGCAGTGTCCCGACGCTGGGTGACAGGAGGCTCCGTTCACACAGTCACACTGCAGCTGACACAGAGGGCCGTGGAGACCGGGAGGACAGGCTGAGGGCGAGGGGTTAGCAGGATGTGATTTCAGGACGACCTTTATGGTTTTAATTGTTCTTATTGGATTAATAATTTAGTCTAAAATAGGGTTCCCACACCTTCATAAACATACCATTTAAGGACTTACCATGCCAATGTAAGGACCCAACATAGTATAGTTTAGGACACTGATCAAGGTTAATCACTGTTATAAGACTGAGACAATTTATATTTAGAACTAACTGAATTTACACAAGTGCACAGTCAACAATTAAAAAGAAAGAGATTGAAAATGTTTAAATTAAATTAAAAAAACAAAGTGTGAATTTGTTGTTTGACAGAGACAGACAGACAACTCTTACAATTTACAAATATTGGTCAGTTAACAGTTTTGTTCTTTATAAAACATTAATGATGCTTGTGTTTCTGTTTGTGTGAGTTTTTCCCTTCAGTTCTCACCGTGTTCACACAGAGGTCCATAGAAGCCCGGACCACATTGACACATCCCCGTCACTTTGTCACAAGTAGCTTTATTTTGACAGTCACATTTCAGCTGGCAGTTGGCACCAAATCTGCCCGCAGGACATTCTGGGAAGCAAAAACACAAGGACACATAAGAAAAAGAAACAAAATGAATTTACATTAGTGACTTATTTTGGATTGAGCATGCTAGAACAAATCATAAATGACATTCATGAGATCCAGACACAAGAAATATAGTAATGTGTGTGTCACCTTTATCACAGTTAGAGCCAGTCCAGCCCAGGCCGCAGGTACAGTTTCCGGTCACAGAGTCACACACCCCACCGTTGCTACAGTTACAGCGTCGGACACAGTCCAATCCAAACCAGCCTGGAGAGCAGCCTGAGGAGGAAACACACCGTCAAACTAAACCGCAGAAAACATCGGGCTTTCTTATCAAAACAGACAAACTCAAAACAGGTTCAGAATAGTTGTTTTCCCTCATTAAAAACACTTCCTGTTGTTGTCAGTAACTTTAACTGTACCAGCACATGCCAGAAGACTGTTTTCTTCAGAAGGAGCCATTTGCTGCTATTCATTTTTGTACAGTAAGAAAAACAACTTGTACAGGCATGAAAATTGCCCAACCTACATCCTCCATCACAGTGAACATAGAGAGTCGGTGACACTAATGGAAACCTACACAGGGGAGTCTAGACTTTTAAATGATCAGAAGGCTTATCATCTTAGAGATCTGAGGTCGTTTAGAGGTCAACAGGACAGAGATAAACCAGACGTGACAAAGATATGACTGATGATGTTTGAAGCCAATTCTAAAGTTCCTAAGTTATACAATTAGTCAGCTTTGTTTCCTCACTATAGTTCAACTATTTATTTATCTTTTCTTATATTTGTATAAGATTATTGTCCTCCAACTTGAAAATAAGCAGGAAAAACTGGTAAGAAAAGACGAATCAAACCATTAATCCGCTCAATCATATCTCTAAGCTTTAGCCCCACCATTATTCAGGCGCAGGTTATTGCATGTGTGTGCACTGACTGAAGTTTTAAGTAGTTAACCTGTTTCCTACAAAATGTGTAATTGATCCTGCTTCAGAAAAGCTTACTTTCTACATGGCTAACTGTAAAGACAACAGAAAATAAATCAAAATGTAAATATTGAGTGCTCACCTTGTCCACAGTCGTCTCCTCTGCGCCCGGGGGTGCACTCACAGCGTCCGGTGAGCGGGTCACTCTGAGCTCCGACTCCACACAGCGCCACCCGAGCGCAGTCCACTCCGTAACGCCCCGCTGGACACGCTGTCAGCACCAAGACAACACAGACACTGGTCATCCCATACTATCATTATTAGATTACCTTTAATACTCTTTAATGATCGGTCAATGACAGAATTCTACAGTCTGTTCTTTTTTTATATTCTATAGATAAATAATAAAAATACATTTATAACAATAATTGGATACATATTTTGTATTTAAGTTACAGATGGACTCACTGATGTTGCAGCTTGCGCCTATAAACCCTGCTGGACATTCACAGGCTCCAGTGGAAGGAATGCACCTCCCTGCGTTTTCACACTGGCACTCGCTCCCACAGTTTGGACCATAACGACCCTCTCCACAAACTGAAAATGACATTAAAACAGCAGAAAATGTATAGTTTTAAAAGGCTTTTACTCCAGTATAATATGATATATGTTTAAGAGGTATAAATATGCTGTTTTACGTACTTTGGTCACATTTGGGGCCATGGAAACCTGGAGCGCAGTAACACAGGCCGGACACCGGGTGGCAGAGCTGGTTCGTCTCCGAGCACTGACAGACCTGGTTACAGTTCTGTCCAAATGTTCCTGGAACACAAGCTGAGGGAGGAATGTAGAGGTTAGTTATGGATGTTCTAGCTTTCTCATGCATCAACAATGTGTCATTTAAGCATAACGCAAGACTGAGTTAATAAAAGCATCTTTATTTTGTCCTGGAGGCAGACGTCGGTCCTGCGGCACTCACTCTGCTCACAGCCGTTCCCTGTGAATCCAGGAGGACAGCCGCAGTCTCCAGAGACGTGATGGCAGGATGTGCCCTGAGCACAGGAGCAGTGCTGCATACAACCCTTTCCATACGCGCCCGGCAAACACGCTGAGAGGAAACAAAGTGGAAACAATATGAAATAATTGCAGCTGTAACTGGGAGAAGTTTTGCACATGTTCCTTTGCAAAGGAGGCTGCTTGTAGATATCAACCACTCTATTTGTCATATATGTCAACTGAAAATGATTTATAAGTTTGTATACATTTTTACTCATAGGAAGTGTAAAGATCCCTGACAAACACAAGCCAGGTAAAATGTCATAAAGGAAAAACTGTTTTATTTATATAGCCCAATTATAAACCTGCTTCAGACCGCTTTAAAACCTGAGCAATATGTTGACAGACTTTATGCTTAGAATATGAAATATGTGGGCAACTGAGAAAGGATCACTCTTCCCAGACAGAAATGAAATAGTGTCTGTAAACAGGAAGTAGAAATAGATGAAGTACAACTTGGACAAAAAATATCAAAATCAAGTAAACTCTAACACCTCCACCCAGCAGTGGTTGTGAGTGCCCCACAGTGTCATAAGGTCAGGTCTGTACCTTTGTCACAGAGCCTTCCTCTCCACCCTGGTGGACACAGACACTCTCCAGAGACGTGATGACATGACGCTCCGTGCACACACTGACATCTCTCCTCACATCCAGCACCAAACAACCCTGCTTCACATGCTGAGCAGAAAAGGTGCAAAGTAGAGGTTATAATTAACACAAATACAAAATATTGCCAGTTCAACAGTTTCCACTGTGCAGTGGTTCCAATGGGGTCAAAGTTTCTGTTGGTTCATTAGTTCGGCTTGATTCAGGCAAGTTAGTTTAAGGTTGGATATCCAACATACATTCACTCTATGACTGACTGATGTGTAGTGAATTTTACTGACATTTTTGATAGAAGACCTTTTTGTTTATTATTACATGTCATTTGTTAGACGCTTTTATCCAAAGCGACTTACATACATTCAGTACTGTGGACAATCCCCACAGGAGCAATTTGAAGTGAAGTGTCTCAGGGACACAACGACATGCTGACTGCAGTGGGACTCAAACTTGCTATGCCCTGATTCGAAGTCCAGCACACTATCCACTGAGCCACAGCCTCCCTGTTTAAAATCCAAGAGTTTTCAATTATGAGCTATAAAAAAAACTGAAATGATCTGTTATTGTAATCATTTTGTAAGATCAAGTCAAAACACATCATTATTTAAAAAAAACACATTTTTTATTTTATCCTAAAAGTAATTTATTGATGTGGTTAAGAGCGAGGGCTCTGATACTATCCCCTGACTACTTTCAGTGAAACTGAGGAAGATCACCAAACTCAATGTCCGTCAAATATCCAACCTAGAACTAACTTCACCACAGTGCTTTGCTCTGGTTGTGCAGCACACTCACCTTTCTCACAGCGCTCTCCGACCCAGCCGGCCCTGCAGCTGCACTCTCCGCTCTGTCTGTCACACTGGCCGCTATTCTCACACTCACACTGCTGCTGGCAGTCCGCCCCGAACCGGCCTGACACACACTCTGTGCAAACACACAGCAGGGTGCAAGAGCAGAAAACAAAAGTGAGACAAGAGAAAGAAAATAAACAGATGATGTTTACACGCCCCTGATGCAAATAAAAACAAAGATCTCCACAGGAAAACACAACTGATTTAGTTTTGTCTTGTTTTTTTTATAGCATGAAAAGACAGCTGCTTTTCGTTATGCAACCCTGTCTTGCAGAATGACAATAAATGGTCCTTAAGTCCCTGAATTATATGCGACAGGGTCATGCTGATCAGTCATATTTCTGCTGAGCGCTGCAACATGTTCAGTTTTTTCCGATAATTTACAGTTAAACAAAGTATGGAGTTGGCAATCATAGGTAGTAGCCGCAGAGTTTGAGGTAAGGCATTCCAGCTACAGGATTAGAGGTTTCCTGAGCATGAAGGGGGGGCTGGGCCTGGCACGGCCCGACAGGGAAAGGTTGTAACAGGCACAGAGGGAGGATAGTGTGTGATGAGGAGCTCGGAGGGAGAAGGAGCTGGAATGTCATCACTGCGTCGACTGAGACTTTTACAGAGCAGACTCCTCTGTGGTGCAGAAACTAACTCTGCCAGCAAATAGCCAGACTGTAGGTACAAACAAATGAACTAAGACAGCGGATTGAATTTCCTGAGCAAAGTAGAACAACCACAGGCCAGTGTTTTAAATATTTACTTCAGGGCTCAGGTCATTTTTCAGCATTTCTGTCCAGATTAACCAACATCATTATTGCTTTGCAAGACAAGGCTGAATTCAGAAAGTTTGTAGAGCTCGGCCAAAAAACGTTCACTATAGAAAAGCCTCAGATTAACATTGATCAATGTTTATACATAAGGGTGTATTCGTTTTCTCATTTTGGATCAGCTTTGAAACGTTTGTCATGTTTAATAGAGTGGCGAAGTCACGCCCATCTACTGGGACCTTATTTCGGAAAAATAATAAATTGAAGTCAATGGAGAGAGAACACTTATCTTTCGATCCCGTTTGAATTGTGCCATGAATTACACATTTATGATGTTTGTCAATCTTAAAAAATAATTTCCATGTCAAAAAAGTCAGTTTGTCGTAAAACTGTTGAAATATAAGACTATGAAAATTACGCAACTAGAAAGACTACAAATCCCAGAGTCGCGTAAGTGATGTCACAATTGTTTTTCTCCACTAAGAGATAGCTAAGATCGGCGCCATATAGATATAATCTATCTATATGGCGCTGGCTAAGATAAGATAACTTTAACAAGATGTGTTACTTCACAGTTTTACGACACATTTTTTTTTTTTTGACTTGCAAAATTATCTTTTAAATGGACAAACATCATATGTGTAATTTGTGGCACAATTCAAACGGGATCGAGAGATAATCTTTCTCTCTCCATTGAGTTCAATACATATTTCTTTCGAAATAAGGTCCCATGGAGGTCCACCGGAAGGGGAGGGACTTCGCCACTCTATTACAGAGTGATGAGTTAAAGATGTTGGTCTGTTTGCTGATTGGTTGGTTGAACTTCTGCTCAGATGTCATTGGCAGTTGGATGAAGCCGTTTACATTTGTTTAAAAACCGTGATGTGACATGGTTTAGACTTACATTTGTAAATTGTCTAATAACATATAACGTACCACACTAAATCTAAAAATAAATTGAATGGCATACTATACCATGACTTTATTTAATTTATACTACTCTTTGACATACTATAAACACCTATGGCTAACTACACTATATGAGTTTTTTTAAATGACTTTTTATTCTGCCTGAAACGCTCCCAAATCACTAAATCCACCAATGAAATCCAATTATTTCGCAAGCATGTTATTATTGTTATAACTTTTTATGTAAAGCTTGCTGCAGTGGTAAAGTAGAACCTGACAAGGCAAGACACACAAGCCTGTATTTAACACATTTCCAGGTTTATGGAAGTGAAAACTAAGGCAATTTAAACATCAGTTGAATCAGCTTTGACTTTCAGTTGCACACAGTTTTCCAGTGTGTCTAGGTGTTCACTTTTGGTTATAACTCCAAATAAAAACCTTGAGAAAGTAAAGATGTTGGCATGCATACAACCTGCTTCTCGCCAAGGCTTTGCCATAGCAACGTTAGCCTGAGTACATTACTATAAATGATGGCCAAATGTACATAAATAAAACCAGAGTTGTAAAAAAAGAGAATTTTCCGAACAGTGATCCATCTGAAGGTGGTTTTGTGGTCACACATAAGGAGAGTCTTACTCACAGCTTCTCTGAGTCTTACCAAGTTCACAGGCTGTGCCCGTCCATCCGCGGGAACACGTGCATTTTCCGTTGGTTTTGTCGCAGGCCGCTCCGTTCTGACAAAAGCAGCGTTGCCGACAATCTGCCCCGTAAAACCCTGCAGGGCATTCTGGGAGAAAAATGCACAGAGAAGACCATCTTGAATGTATTCACCTGTCATAAAGATGATTACTTTACCCTGTGTTGTGTTCACTCACCTTCAGTGCAGTTGGCCCCGGTCCAACCGGCCATGCACACACACTGCCCGCTGGCCGGGTGGCAGATGCCATGGTTACGGCAGCTGCAGGTTTGGTTACATCCTTCCCCATAGAAACCGGTGGGGCACGCTGCCAGGAGAGAGGCGAACAATATGATTACCTCCTGATGAACTTTGCTGATCAAAAGTGGAATTTCCAGTGTCTGGTAATTGATACAGGCCATAGCATGGGGAACATCGAGGCGGTGCTTTCTCATGTGTGACTGGGCTGGGCTTTCCCAAATAACTCTGAAACCAAGCGTGTTTTTGTTCCACTGTGAGTCAGCGTTACAAAGATGTTCTCGGTGCCTTGATGCTGCTACACGAATGTCCATCAACACATCAACGTTTAACTTTCTTTGGGCAGCTGTAACTTACTCAGGTTGCAGAAAGAACCAATCCAGCCAGCGGGACAGGAACAAACTCCGCTGACGTGGTCACAGCTTCCTCCGTTAAGACACAAACATTTCTCCTGGCAGTCCAGTCCGTAGAAACCCTGAGGACATGCTGAAACACACACAGATGGGAACGCTGTTACTGACATGTATACATATTAAGTAGGTGCATTTGTGATTTTGTGCAAAGTATCTTGTCTTACCCTTTTCACAGAAGCTTCCAGTCCATCCCACCTGGCAGGTACACGCTCCACTCACATGGTCGCACAACGCCTTGTTGTCACACTGACACCGATGGCGACAACCAAGACCAAACATACTCGATGGGCACTCTGAGGGGATAACATACGACTTAGAGTCACAGACTAGAGATCTGTAGCTTCAAATAACTCAGAAAAAGTTAAGCTCTTAGATTTAAAAAGGAGTGGATGTAGTCATTGAAGCGTGCCCCATGGTCTATAAATCCATAAAGTATTCTGATTGATGATTCTGAACTACGTTTTTGAATCCTTGAGTTTGAAAAGAGGGCCACCAGTTTTTCACAGAATTGTTTTTATTTTTTAACAAACTGAAAGAACCAAAACACCCAAAGCTGTGCTCATTTTATTAACAAAGTCTCAGTCTTCAGACCTTAATCTCAGACTGAAACATCATTAAAGTGAAGATAAGCGACTGTCAGAGTGCAGGATTTCCTGTTATTTTTCATATCTATATGACTTTCTGGTGTGCAATTACTTTATAGTCTTTTTTATACAAACAAACACTTGACATAATGCCATGATCATTACATCACCATCATAACATATCATGAGAGATGAACACTGTGGTTGTAGGAGCCGCATTTAAGTTTATTTTGTTTTGATTTATTTGGAACCTTTATTAATGCATTTTTCTGTTTCAGTGAGAGGTGTGCTTTGCTCAGGTGAAGGGGGCGGGGCTAAGGCTTTAAGTTGGAGGTGCGGTGTGTGACGGGAGAGCAGCAGGCAGCAGCAATACCGTCATTGACACGCAACCTTATACTTAGTAAAATACAGATTATTAGGATCTGCTGTTTAAGTTTATGTTAAATATTGTTTTCGTATTTTGTTTTATTGTTTACTGGAAATAACCTTGAAAAGCAACCGAAACGTCCAGTGGTTTGCATACTGCGAGTCTGACACTGCTTCTGAGGCCCAAGCTCCACATGTGGCCAAGAACAATAACTTTTGAGGTGAAGGTTACAAGACAAACTTTTTGGGATTTTGCCCACTACAGTGGTCGTTTAAATGCGTTAACACATAGCTACATACTCTGGTGGCAGTGTGCTCCTGTGTATCCGGCCTCACAGTTGCACTGGCCCGTCGCAGCGTCACAGCTGCCGTCTCCGTTCCTGCAGTCACATGTTTCTGCACAGTCTGCGCCCCAGTGCCCTGCATCACACGCTGCCACAGAAACACCACATACGAGTGAGAGGGACATCTTTTACTGTTGAATACAAAAGTGTGTGCAGAACTTGAAAAAGTTACCTTTCCTGCAGTTGTGTCCGGTCCAGCCAGGAGCGCAGGTACACCGCCCGCTCACCGGATCACAGCGAGCATTGTTCTCACACACACACTTCATCTGGCATCCTTGACCAAAACGTACACTAGGGCACGCTGAACATGGAAAAACAAAATCGAAAGATTAGTCTTGATGGTTTACATTGAGATTAATCTACCAGAACTTCACAGAAATGCACGAAGGCACAGCAAGTCCCCATGACTGGCTTGGTCCTGAGGGTTCAGCCGTCAAATGAGGCTTTAAGAGCCAGTTGGTTGTTTGAAATGGAAAAGCATTCGTTCTTCCCAGTGAATTATGTCTGAGGTTTTTCAGGCTGAAGGATTTCAACTAACAACCTCAAAGAAAAACTATTCCTCTGCCTTCTGACATGTTGCTCTATTTCTTGTCCAAACTGCACCACAGAATGATTTCCATACTCCAAAGCTCTGCCATCCTGCTCTGCTGGTTTAATGCATGTTGCTGCGGAAAACAAAAAAGGCCCACTGCGGATACTCACAGTTCTGGCAGAATTTGCCAATGAACCCCGGGGCACAGTTACAGGACCCGTTGTGTTTGTCACACACGCCTCCATTCTCGCAAAGTGGGCAAGTTTCCATGCAGCCTGGACCCCAGAAACCCTCCGCACACACTGTGAAAAAGAATAAATTATTAGAAATGATGTTACATGAGATTGGTGTGTTAATTAAACTCAGCTGTTAGAAAAAATCCCTTTGCACTCACAGTTCTCACAGTGTTTTCCTGACGTCCCCGCAGGACACTTGCATTGTCCCGTCACTTTGTCACATGCGGCGCCAGTGCAGGTACAGGGATGCACGCAGCCTGTCCCAAACGTCCCCTCCGGACAGTCTGACACAGGACACACAGGAGAGACTTGTCACAACACGGGAGGACAAAACAAACAGGAAACAAATGTACCTTAAAGTGTGTGAAGAGTGTGTCCTCTGTAGAGCCACATACCCTGATCACAGTTCTCTCCATGACGACCAGGAGGGCATTTTCGTTGGCACTCTCCAGTCACATGATCACATGACACTTCTGGCGGACAGACGCACTTCTTTTCACAGCCGGCTCCGTAAGTACCTGGGTTGCATTCTGAAGAAAGAAGAGGGTGCTTACTTATCATGTGAGACAACAGAAATACAAGAAAAATGGAAATCATCCTACTCTCCTTTAAGTGTATTCATCTTTCTGTTCTCTTTAACGGGCTTGAAGCAGCTGCTGGAGTCCTATTGTTCTTTATGTCATAATTGATCCTTTCTGTTTTTTTATTTTCTCATATTTATGTATACGTGCCGCTAAAAAATGCCAAACTAGAAATGGTAGGTGTGCTGCAAATTCCACCTGCTACTCTGACACATAACATTACACTCATTGACCCCAAGTGGGCACTGTAAGTATAAAGTATAGGTGTTTACGCAGCGTCCACACGGCAGCGTGCGTTGAAGCTTGCCGGCGGGCGTGTCTGAAGCTCGACCAACAACCAATCACATGAATCTCCCGCCCCGGAGACACAAGCACACGGTTTGATTGGCTAGAGCTTGTACTGGCATATGATTTGATTGGCTTCCGTCGAAGCTTGAAAAGTTGAACTTTTCTCAACTTTTGAAGCGAGCAACGGAGGTAAAGCGAAGCGACGGAACCACAATGCAGTTCGGCAAAGCGTGACGTTACCCCATTCAAAGTGAATGGGAAGCAACGCACGCCGCCATGTGGACGGGCCGTTACTATTACCTTGGAAATGGCTTTGACTAGAGAAAAAGTTGATACATTTCTCAAAAGAGTTGGTTCCCCTCAACGGACTCATACTGTACAATTGTTATGATTTTGAGTCTCTTTATGGATTAAATCAAAAAGCCAATGGACTTGGCTGCACCTCACTCCTCGTTGATTGATGTGCCCCCTCTTTAACATCAAGTAAGTGGGTTTTGTCCTTTTGTTTGCTTCCTTGTGTTGTTTGTATAAACTTTTGCACAGACTTATTCAAAGAAGTTCTAATAAAATCTGTCATCTGTAAAAAAAAACACGTACATAAACCTCAGAGCAGATTAAACCTGCAGTAAATGTCGATCTGTTGATGACTGTTGTCACAGTGTGCTTACCTTCCTTGCAGGTATTTCCCTGGTAACCAGGTTTACAGGCACAGGTGCCATGGCGACGGTGACACTCCAGAGTGTTTTTCACGACGCAGTGACACTCCTCCGAGCAGCCGGCACCGAAAGTCCACTTAGGACAAGCTGGAGGAGAAAAGACACAGAAGATAACACAGGGATGACATCTGAATGCTCTTAACAAATCCCTGCTACCCTCCATCGGCTCCCTGTTCAAATTGATTTAAAGAGTTTATTGTTCAAGTTTAAATAATGTCTGGGAGTCGCCCAAAGCTATATAGCAGTATTGTTGACCCTATTAGATCCAGTTTGAAGCCTCATGTCTTCAGGTCAGGCTTCAATCTAAAAGGTCACAGATTTTGCAAGTGGCTTTGCACCTGAGGCTACCAAAATCAATGACTCAATTACATTTTTAGGGATTGCTGTAGGATAGGGTCTTATTTTGTCATGTTTTATTTCTTTTACTGTTTTATTTTACAGCCACAATACACATACAGTATATTGTGGTATCATTCGCTTTTAATTCATGTTTACACGCTTGTTTTATGATAAAATTCACAATGAGCGTGTCAATTAATGCTTTTATAATCTGGTGTTCCTGACATGAGACTTCAGAGGTGAGGTAATGTTAGGACAGAGGGACTTACGGAGGTGGCAGAAGCGTCCGTAGAGTCCAGGATCACACAGACAGGCGCCGTAGGTCCGGTGGCAGCGCCCGTTATTGGCACAATTACACTTTTTATTACACTGCTTCCCATAGAGGCCCTTAGGACAGCCTGCACACAGGAAACAACACATAGAAGACTTCAAATAACGACCTCTTGTTGTGGTAAAGGAAATATTTCACTGAAGATTTTGAAACTTTTGCCTGGAACAACGGGGGGGGGGGACTCACCATCCTGGCACACGTCTCCACTGACCCCGGGCGGACAGCGGCAGCTGCCACCGACTGGATCACAGTTGGCACCATTCTTACACTTACAGGGGAAGGAGCAGTTCTTACCAAAATATCCCTCTGGACAGGCTGTGAGAATAATAAAAAGGGTCCATTACTGCTAATCTGTCAAGCCTGACTTCATCATTTGATACAGTAGTGTGAGTGTACACATGTGTTTCAGGAGTCTCTGTTTATGTTGAGCCAATCCTCACTCTGGTTGCAGACGATGCCTGTCCATCCATCAGGGCAGTCGCAGCCATTTTTCCATGGATTACATTTCCCTCCACTAGAACAGTCATCACATGTCAAACTGCAGTCATTGCCGAATGTGTCATCCAAACAAACTGAAAACAAAAGAACAATGGATGAATTCACACTGATTCTAACCATGAACATGAAATTACAGTGAAGTATTTATCTTATTATTTTAATAATATTTAGACTTTAATCATGGCTTTTAATGATCACTCACACTAGTTTAGAAACTGTCTACGACCTATTTGGGCAGAAAATGTTCTCATTGGATGTCTGACGTTATGAATATGTCAAGGTTGGCAGAGATTTGTATCTAAAGTTACAGTGAAGTTAGGGGGAGCATTGCTTACCATACACACATTGGATAGGATAAAGGTTAATGGTTACTTACTTGCATTAACAATAAAAAGTAACACCCACAAACTGACGTCAGACCACACATTTATTTGAATGGACAACCTTTTGATCACAGTCAAATATTTGTCAGGTGAAATAATCTAACCCTAAATTAGTTTTGCAGGCGTCTGCAACTTTTAGTCACATAAAATGTTCTGCTCCTGTCAAAAGAGTTCAATTTTGGGCGACAGAAAACAGAGCCTATGACTTCCTGTCACAGGCTGCCAAGCCTCAGCCCTGCCAAAGACGCCGCGGTGTTACAGTAAGAGGCAACAGTCTGAGAGCACATTAATGGAGCCGCACCATGTGGTCTGTTCCCACCTGGAGTAATGAGCCTGTCAGACAGCTTCACCTCCCAGGAGTCTCGCTCAGGAAATCAGACACAGGTTCCTCTTTATTGCACACTGTGGGAGTTGAACTCACAACCTCATGCTTTCTGAGGGCTTCTTTATCACACTGAGCTAATCCATCCTCTTTATTGCCATGATTGGTTAGTGGCTCTCGAGGGATACTCACCAAACTTCTCTGCCAGGTTACTCTCAGCCCTCAGCTCGCCCTCATCGTCTTCATAGTCGTCGTACCGCTCCAGGGGCTGGTTGTAGTCCTGCTTCAAGAGCAAGGGGCGAATCAAAGGGAACTCCATGGCACCTCCGCTGGACAAAGCTTCGATTGCATCTTCTAGTGCTGCAGGAGATAAACAGAAAGAGAGCCAATTACACACACTACAAAACAATTTAAAAATAAAAAGTGTACAGAAATTCACCACTTTGATGAGAGACCTTTGAATTGTCTTGCAACAAGTTTAATAGTATGCAAAGTACATATTTAATTTCTAAGCTTGACTTGATAATGACCCTAATGCAACCTTGATGCAAGGATTTAAAGTGCTCATAACTGAATGTTTAGCACCTTGTTTGTATGTTTTCTTTTGGTTTTCAGAAAAATATAGATTTAACGACATAACATTTATTTTTTTATTACAAGATATTCATATCTATGACATATATTAGAGACATTTTCTCCAAAAAACGTAGTTTAACTTCACGTAAATCTCCCAGCTCTTTTCAAATACCTCTAACCAAACAGACTGTACGAAAAGCACAATTGTACACAGGAAGTTTTTTTGCAGTGTGACAGTGTGCCAGGTTTCCTATGTCTGTGGTGTGGTTCCCAATTGGCCACTCTCTCTATAATGTTGATACTCACGGATGCAGGACAGCCGGTCCTCGTCCAGACGGAAACCCCGGCGGCAGAAACACTGGAAGGAGCCGGCGCTGTTCTGGCACGTGTGATCACAACCGCCATTAACAGCCAGACACTCGTCTACATCTAAACAACACAGACACAACACAGACTCAAACACTTTTGCTTCACGAGAAGTTCAGAGTGGCCTAGGCAACTTTAACAGAGCAGCCCTCGCTTTACATGTTAAACTTAAACAAAGACAACACTGAGCTTTTTGTTTTGACGTCTTAAGAGTTAAACGGAAACTTTCACACACTCAACAGAGTCTCAGATATATATAAAATAGGTCTCTGAGGTGTTTGGCTCGAAATACCAAAAAGATCATGCATTGTAGCATCACATAATCCCCTCTGTTTCAACCCTGTTTCAAAAGTGCTGATTCTCTGTCTGTTACTTTAGATCAGGGGTGGGTAACCTCCGGCCCCCGCACCGTATACGGCCCGCGAGACCATTTGGTACGGCCCTCGAGGTAATTTATAAACACACGCAAAAAAGAAAAAAATTAAAGAAATCTAGACCGCAAACAAATTAAACAAAGCGAGTGCCTGTTTTTCCTGGCCAAGGTCAGGGTCCTTGAACACAACACGAGCCTAACGTGTCATCACGTGGTACATGTCTCGTCTGACGGAGAGAACCAGAGCGTCGATCCAGCACTTCCAAGCAGTACCCATAAGGAGCCGTACACATGCCGCAGTTTTTGCGTGGCTGTGTCTTAGTTATAAGCCCAGTGGCGATCTGTTCATCTGTCATACTGATCATACAGTCAATAACTTTGTTGTTATTAGCATCTGGTTAGCTAGCTATGCTAACGAATATAAGAAGCTTTTTCTACAACCAGTGAGGAAAAGGCACATCTTTATCATCATCTTTATTCATTTTATCTTTATTTATCTGTTGTTATTTTGTTTTACTTGCTTGTAAGCGCTTTGAGTACCAGGAAAAGCGCTTTATAAATGTAATGTATTATTATTATTATTATTATTATTTATATGATCATTATAGTTATAAAAAAACAAGAGAATAAAGTAAACAGGTATAAAATAATGTATGACAGTAAAACAAAGTAGTTATTAATAAAGAAGAATACAGTTTGAAAGGGGAGTGATTTGTAAAATATCCATAAAGAAAAATAAAATCTGCTTACATTTCTGTTTCATATGGGTGTTGAGAGATGTATCCATAGATCTCTTCATGTTGCTCTCAAAGTGCACCAGATTGATGCTTTTAACTTCAATATTTAAAAACAAATCTTCCCGGGGAGCATGCCCCCCTGACCCCCCTAGAGGGTGTGAGGTACCCCCCCACTTAAATCATGTCCACATGGATATGAAACTAAATACATTTGCACCCATCTTGTATCCATATCTTTCTGTTTTGGTGGTCATGCCACACCGTGCACGTGCATGCATGCGCAAGTCATGGTGAGATATCTGGATTAAGAGGTTGCTTTTTCTTTGCACATGAAAGAAAGGCCAAATGAATGGGCTGTGATTTTAGTTTTTTTAAGCAGAGGTCAATAATTTGTACGGCCCTCGGAGGATGTTGAAAAAATTGAAATGGCCCTCGAGAGGAAAAAGGTTCCCCACCCCTGCTTTAGATGAAAATTAGGAGCCACTCCCCACGCCCCTCTGAGAGATATTTGGTTAAAAAGAACACAATGGTTACCTTGGTTGGTTATTGGCAAAGGGTTACACAAGACAAAAAATCGTTATGACATCATAAAGTGGCCAAAATCGGACCCTTCTCATTTTCAGACAGGTTTTTATATAAATGGATCAGGACAAAAAGAGAGCAAATCTTTTATCCTGAAACTTCCAGAATCTCTTCACACATAGTTATGTATAAAATACATGAACAATTTGATTTTGCACAATAGGTGACCTTTAAGGAAAACAACCAGTGTTTATTTTCCTAGTATGAGCAATTCCCTGCAATGTTCTCCACAATATCCTGCGCAACAAAAGCTGAGAGATCTGCCTCACACTTCTGCAGTGTGTTGTATGATAATAAGGTGTTGTCTGCAGGGAACCTGATTTTCTCTGACATGGCTAATGCGCTCTGTCAGAGGCGTTTGCGGCTGACGCTAGCCTTGTCTCCACTTTGAGTACAGTCCAACTCCCCACATCCTCCTGCCGGCTACACTTAGTCAGGAGGCAGCGACCTTCATGCCACTCCCACTATTTGAGGAGTCTGTCGTGGCCGATAGGTAGAAAGTGTTGGGTTGCAGTCGAATTGTCCAAAAATCAGCTCCTATCATCTTTTCCTATCCACTATTCCTTGACTTCTATGTGAAACGTCACAGGGTTAGGGAATAGTGGATAGGAGAATTCCAAAGGACTTAGGAAAAGAGACAGTGCTTTGAGAATCCGACTGTATTTATTATGAACTTGTTAGGCCTTAACATCTATCACTGTGTATATCATCATTCAAACATGTCTTAAGAAGTTAAGATACCCCACACAGCTCAGTAAACACTTTGAGACTTTATTTGGTAATTTCAGTAAAAAAGTAACGTTCATATTTCTTGATTTATTATAGTGTTGGACGTTCAAAACAAAGCACTTTGGCAAGTTACCACATAAGTTGTAAAATGCTTAATAAGTACCATAAGTTTCATGATATAATATCTCTGTCATAATCGGTTGTTTCCATGAACGGACGAATGTTGTGTCACGGTAAATGTGGCGGCTGCAAGGCATTGTGGGAAAGCATTTTCTCCTCTCCTTTCGTAAAGGAAGGTCCAGTGTTTCCTAAGCTAAAGGAGGTTATAAAGGACGTTTCAAACCTCCTTTCCCATCATCTAGAGCAGTGGTTCCCAACCTTTTATCCCAAGAGGTCAAAACACTGTCATCAGCATGTAAAACTCTGAAACTTTTGAAAACAATGGCGCCCTCCCCCCACCCCCACGTTTGAAGGAAGGCTCTGTCCTCAGTA